>NW_027109243.1:1460184-1477191 GCF_000696795.3 Halyomorpha halys | reverse complement strand
ATAACTCCTCCCAACCGAAGAATGAAGCTTCCTAGTGAATGATTGGATGAGAATGTGCCCAAGGGTTGAAGGGCTGTGACAGTGGAACTTCTGCTGTTGGTTTGTTGATGCTTTAGACTTTCCTAATTTGAGAATACTTGAGGTATATATGATACAAGAATAAGTAAAGTACAATAATCGAGAAAATTATTTGCAATATTCCAGATATATGATGATCCCATGATAAGCTATCTAATTCTATATTGGAAGTTTCTATATATTCTAAATTATGAAAAGATATATTTGAATGAGTATAACTAAAGATTTCATATGAATATAACATAGGTAATATACTAATATCCTTATTTCTAGTAATATTTACAAAAGAGTCATTAGGGGTATTCATGATCTATGTTAAAGCGTGTTAAATGGAAAAACTCGTCTTAAATCGAAAAAAAATGCCTTCTTTTGCCGTGGTAAAACGAAATAACATTTAACATGGCTGAGAGTCTGTTACTTGGTCAGTTAAATCGAGAATGACGTCACACAATAGACCAGTTGAGATTGCCGCCATATTAGTTGTTGTGACTTTCAATACAGTTGTCAATTAGTTCATCTTCATTCTCTTCTTCACAAGTTTGAAGATCAATAAGACACTCATAAGCTAAACTTTCACACAAATTCCACTTTTCACTCACTCTAGGCATGTTTTAATTAATTACTTAAATCAAAACTGAAGTAAACAATAACATGAGGGTCTGGAAGGAAGGTTATAAACACAAAGGCTTATACAACAAGTTGCTGAGAAATCCGCTAGGGACTCTTATGCATTTAACGTTTAACATGACTTCAAATAGGGCTGCTCACAATCCTATAGTTATAACATTTAACATGGTAAAACATATAACATTTAACACAACATCATGAATACCCCTATTATTTCCTAATTTTAGTACACAAATTTTAGGTAAAGTAGTATTAGGTTGTGGGTATAAAACATTTTGGTTGTACAAAATATATACATCAGTATCTTCTATATGTCTAATAAAAGGTTCTTCATTATTAATAGTAGTAGTTTTACTAGAGGTAATATTATTTTTGATAACTTGATTCATACAAGAGTTTGTATTTAGTAACACATTCGTACAATAATAATTTGTTTTGATATAAATATAATTTTCAGTAATAGCTTGGTTATGAGAAAATAAAATTAAGTCATTGGGCACAACTGTTGTTACAAAATTGTTTTGGTGTACTGATGGAACTGATAACAAGTACAATGTTGAAAGTTTTCTACTTTCTTTTGGGATTGATAAAATATAGTGAATTGTAACATTTCTTATAGCACAGTGGAATTAGCTAGTTAACCATAAAGTTTCCAAATCTTTACTTATATATTTCTGTTGTAGGTCTGTATGTTTAATAATGTCGCGTGTGGTATGCCAAGTCTACATATCTCCAGAGAATTGTTATATAATTTATAATCGAATAGAGTTCTTCCAAGTGTATTTTGTATTTGTTTTTGTTAGTTTGTGTTATGACTTCGTGCAACTTTTTATTATTAATTATAATAATGTATATCTTCATTAAATTTGGAAATCATTTTCTTGTCGATTATAAGTTCTTTAATTAAGTTGTTTTGTATAGTATTTTCGTTATGATTTTCAATAATGTTGTCATACCTTTCCTTATCGGAAGCATCCATATTACCAGTTAACCATTTGATAGTACCGAGACCATTAAGTCCTCGTTTATTTCTGTTATGTGACTTTAAAGATTCGATTTTATCTTCTAAGTACAGAATTTGTTTAAGTGTCAAGTTATAAATGGATTCTTTAGCTGGGAAATGTATTAAACCCTGTTTAATAGTTTGTATATTGTCAATTAAATCAAAGAAATGTAAGTAATGAATTACTGTGTCGTAATCTTACAAGACAAAAGAGTCAGCGAGCTTACAAGTTATTAAACCTCCAGAATTTGTCACGTCAGTTAGTTAATAAGCTACCGTCGGAGTCACTATCAGCAGTGTCCAGATCAACAACTGGTCCAATATCATCTGTAAGTAAAACACATGTCTTCTCACGATCCTTTCTTGGTCTACTTACGTTCTTAGTATGTCGTCAATGACGACTCGAATTTTACGTTTACCGCTTGCGTCGGGTTTTTTTGTACCACCCATATTGGGCTATTGTACAGTGAGTTACTTTCTGCTATTATTCCATTATTTAACAAAGTTTTTATTTCCTGATTAACATCATCCTTAAAAGTTTGGGGGTATCCGTAATTTCGCGTATAAATAGGTCTGTCAGTTTTTAAAGGGATCGAATGTTTTAATAAGTTTGTTTTCCTTAATTTGTCATCTTCTGTTTTTATAATAAGCGGATATTTCTTACGTAAATTAGTAACCGATACTTGGTCTTCGTTAGTTAAATGGGATACTCTAATTACTTCTTTTATATTTAATTCATTTTCTATTTTTTATTTACTTTGTTTAACTTTATTATCTTCTATTTTTATATCACTGCTTATTATTTTTTCATGTTTATCCATTGATTGATCTATTTTTATTATTTTTCCATTTTATTCTTTATTTCTTTAACAATATCATCTTTTATTTTTTTTCACCATTACTTATTATATTTTCATTATTATCCGTTGATTGGTTTAATTTTATTATTTTTCCATTTAATTCATTTTTAATTTTATTCTTTATTTCTTTAACAATATCATCTTTTATTTTTTTGCCATTACTTATTATATTTTCATTATTATCCGTTGATTTATCTAATTTTATTATTTTTCCATTGCGAATGCATACATTTTTTATAATAAGATCGTCGTTTTCCCCAAGATTCATTTTTATATCTATAGCTCGTATGGGTTCTATACCGAGCAATATATCAAATTTATCATTAAAATCAAAAATTTTACATTTAATCAATAATTAACTGTCTAACCCTAGTCTGGGCGCGAGATATACGAAGATCGCTCCGTGTCCCGGTTGTCTACCAGTAGGTGTTTTGACAATAAATTCGTCCGGAAATATTTTAGTTCCGTCGGGTAAAGAACTAAGGTTTATGTAGCTAACTTGAGAAGCCGTGTCCACGAGCCATTGTTGTCCCAATGAGTCAGAAAATTGTAATAATTCTTCCGAAATATTTAAATCGTACTGTTGGGGGGATCCGGTTCCGGCTCTCTTAATTCTAAAAAATGTTCGACTTTTTCCTCTAGGTTTGCTAGTCTGTCTTTTTAATTCATTATTTTCCACTTCTAAGTGCTATACCACGTTACTGCGAACGGTTCGCATTGACACCGTGTTTTGAGAATTGGGGTTGAAAGGTTTTGATGGGAAAGGTTTCCAAAGTTTATCTTTTAAACTTATTCTTTAAACCCGCCAGTTATTTTTTTTCATGCCACGCTTGCGGCCGATGCTGTTGTCGTGATGTTTTTCTTCATTTCTATAAGAATTTTGTGGTTGCCGAATTTCAGTTTGGTATTGGTTTTGGAGATGACGGTAGTCTCTATTTTCGTACTGATTTTGGGGCTTGCGAAAATCCCGATTTTCATATTGATTTTGAGACTGATGGAAATCTCGATTGTCATATTGATATTGGGGCTGTCGATAGTGCTGGTTCTCATATTGATACGGGTGTTGCGGATGCTTATAGTCTTGATTTTCTTGATAGTAAGGAGGCTGCTGATAGTTTGGGTATCTGTTATTTTGATAGAGAGATCTTTCGCGGTTTCTGTAATGTTCATATCTTTTTCTTTCGTAATTGTTAGGTTTTTTTAAGACTTTATCCGATTAGTTATAATAGTTATGTTCTCTTTTGGATGTATATAAAGTTTGGTCGAGTCCGTATAGTCTTTCTATAATGTCTGAACAGCGGTTAAGTATAGCGTTTCTAATTTAGTCAACATCGATTAATACCATATGGTTTAAGAAATCAGGGTGTAAATGTAGGATATGACTGTTTATTTCATCATAGCTTGTTTAATTTCTATTTCATCATCAAATTGTATGCGAGAAAATATTAATGATCTTATTTGTGCGATTCTATTTATAAAATCAACTGGGTGTTCTCTTCTGTAAGGAAAGGTGTGCATGAGTTCGCGTTTTAATTGTTCCACTGTACGCGATTCTTTAAATTGTCGTGTTAAATATTTAAGTAAGTCTTCAATATTCTATAGTAAGTCTTCAACTGAATCGAACGTGTTTGTTAACAGGCAGTCTCTAGCAAACCCTTTTAATTTTGATTTAACAATGGTTAGTAACTGATCGTGATTTTGATTTTTTAATGTATTATTTTCTGAACATACATTATTAAAAATTTGTCTAACGTCATTAACAAAAAATACTACATCGTAAGGATTTACATCGAAACTGGATGATTTTCTTTGGTCATTTGATATGTAATTGCCATGTTTTCGGTAGGATTAGTTTCTACAGATTCTGAATTAATATTACGCCTCTGAATTAATCTATCTCCAGTTTTAATCATAAAATAAAATAGTAATAATGATAAAAATTTGTGTATATGTATATATATAAAATATATAATGGTCTACAAAAAAAATTATTATACCTCAAGTATTCTTAAAAGTACTTCCGGATATCCAGTTCAGAAAAAATTCGGACCGGGGTTAAACTCGAAGAGTACCAAGGGTGATCTTTCGTAAGCGGTGCCTTCAGTCTTCTTGATTACCAGAGGTCTTCGATCCTTGTAGTATTTTTGATAGTACAAGTGATGGAGTCTTCGAGACGGAAAATGGCTAAGAATGGTCACGATTTTTTAATCACTCAAGTCGAACCCAGTCCCTGTTCGGGCGCCAAATATGAACTATCACTCACGAATCATTTAAAAAAAACTTTATTGGTATAATACAAAGAAGAATGTTTACATAACAAGTGCTACTGAGCTATTGGCACGTACTCTAATGCCAGTCTATAGTTAGACTAAGCAGGGAGAAATATATATAGTGGTGGAGGATTAGTGCTGATGGTACATTAAATTTGGTGGTGATCGGGGGATAACTGTCGACATATTCCACATGCAGCAGAAAATCAAGCATTATTGTATAAATATTTACAAGATTCCAAGAAAAAAATAGAGTGGAATGACGAATCTAGCCAACAATTCGAGGAGGGCAAACAGGCGCTGTTTAGTGCCACCTTCCTTTCTTGTCCTAATACTAACTATAAACTTTCTCTACAGGTCGGTGCCTCCAATACTGCTGCAGGTGCGGTAATACAGCAATTAAAAGAGAATGCATCGAGCCCTATTAGTTTCTTTTCCAACAAATTTTCAGAAACACAAAAGCTATACTCAACTTACGATCGTGAACTCCTTAGCATTTACTTAGCAATAAGGCATTTCAAACATTATTTAGAAGGAAGAAACTTTACAGTTTATGTGGATCACGCTCCGTTAACTTATGTCTTCCAACAAAACATGATAAAGCTTCATCTAGACGCCTTAGGCAACTCCAGTATATATCACAATTCACGGCTGATATACAGCACGCTCCAGGAAAAAATAATGTAGTGACCGATCATTTGTCACGTTTGGAAGAACTTGTCCCCAATTGCGGCGGAACAAATTTCTGTTACTGAATTACACAATCTTCGTCATGATCCATCAACCACACTAAAATTTCAACAATTTAGCACTCCTGAAGGCAATTTACTTTGGTGTGACACATTCAAAAAATATTCGACCTTACATACAAAACAAATTTCGTTTCCAAATATTTCGGCATTATCATAGCCTAGCATTTCCAGGTATAAGAAGAACATTAAATTAAAAAAAAAAAAAGTTTTGTTTGGACTAACATCAATAAAGACATTAAAACGTGGACCAGTTCATGTCTAGATTGCCAGCGAAGCGAAGTGACACAGCATACCAAGGCACCTTTACATCGTTTTCCCAACGATATGGAAGATAGGGGAAAAAAAGCCGGATTTAGCTCAGGGGCTCAAGATCAACACGACGGACGAGTTCCTGAACCGGAAGCACCCACCGACGAAGAAATGTATACTTATATGATCGACACCTACTCTCCTTTGACTTGTTAAGAAAATCCTGGTAGCACCAAATACTCAACCGATGTTGAGTGATAAAAAAATATTAAAATGTACATAGAACAAGTGTAGGTTTTTTTTTTTCATCGGTAGATTTCATTCTACAGCACCATAGGTGTGCTTAAATGTTTAAATAGACTGAGAAATCTTAACGGAAAATGAAATATTATTCGAATGTAAAATATATAGTATGGTATTGAATTATTCTCAGAGTCAGGACAGTGCCTTAAGACGAGCTAGATGTTCATCCTAATAATAAGTATAGTAGTTGCTATCCGTATTCTTAATATAGTATTGAGAATCTGTGCGGGTAGAAACATGATAGAACCCACATAAGTGAGAGGATAAAGTCAACGACTTTTCCACAGGCCTATGCGAGGGACAGCGCTATAAATTGTAGAATGGAAATCATTAACTGGAATATAAATGGCCTAAAGAACAAATTGCAAACGGTCATGGGGCTTCTAATCGACATGGATATCGATGTAGCATCATTGAAACGCATCTCAAAGAAAGCGATGATTTGAAAACTCCCAGCTACAGAGTTTATAGAAACGATAGGAAGAAATGCAAGAGAGCATCGGGAGGAGTGGCCATACTCGTAAAAATGGGGATCGCGCAACGCCGTTTTCATTCTGAATGTAAAAGCTTGGAAACAGTGTCTGTTAACTTATCCTTTACGTCCGGACGAACGTTAAACATCGTTTCAGCGTACAACAGACCGAAGATTCCGCTATTAGAGAGGGATTTCGAAAACGTCTTTGCTGGTTCTGCTACACTTCTATTAGGCGATTTAAATAGTAAGCACACTCTATGGGATTGTAGAATGACGAATACGAAAGGAAAGCGGCTTCGAGATATACCCCTAAAGCTCGGTCTGGAAGTAGACACTCCTCAGGACCCCACGTTTTACTCTCCTCTCCCCCCCCCCGGTCTATCTCCAGACCCAATATACTCGATATTTGCTGTAACGAAAAATTTCAATGTACCAATAACCCAAATCCCAATCGATCATCGACGTGTTTCGGATCACGTGTGCCCGTTTTTATCAGTGTATATATATACTAATAAAAAAAATTGTATATACATATATATAATCAGTCAAAAAAACCAGTCAGATTATCAGGCTCCAACAAGAGTTCAGTTCATTATTTAAAACCTGTATAAAAAACTTAATATTAGAGATAGACAAAGGAGTCATCTTTCACCTGTGACCCACCGATAAATCTGGAGATCTAATTATGGGTCAGCAATTCCCAAACTTATTTCGCTGGGGTACCGGTTAAAAAAATTTCACTGCACCTTTGTTGGGCTAAAAGAAATTAGTGAAACCCTTGTCAAACTAAACAGAAATGTGCGGCACAATTATTCTAAGAGGAGTTAATATGAAGGAAAAGAAAACAAAAAAAAAACACTGCAAAGTAAATGCTAGAATACAATGCATATTTACTATTTTAATTGTACTTTTTAAAAGTGGAATTCCCTTCCATTAGTTCCTGTAGGACTTGCTATCCCCTTCATAATTGTAGGCTAGTCCAGTCCCTACAGAGTGTAGTTTCCTTCCTACTAGGATCTACAGCTAGTTCCTGTAGGACTTGTCATCCCTGACTCACTACAGTTTGCTCCCTATGGAATGAAGTTTCCATTCTGCGAAATTTCCATTCAGCTAGTTCCAGAAAAACATCCTATCAATTCATCTCCTAACCTGCATGAATATGCATTGTCAAGGCTTTCTTGTGTAGAATATCTCACATCTTAATTTGGAGTCAGGATTAATTAATTAGACACAAGTCTAACCAGTCACTCCCAACCTTTCTTTGGTGATGGAACCCTTATGGTAGAAATAGGAAAATGGCAGAACACCTGTATTAACATTTGATATAAATAAAGTGAAGAGAACAAATTGTATTTTGTACTATGTTTTTGTAAATACAAATAATTTTTATCAGGATATATTTGGGTTACACGAAAATCTAATTTCTTACTTCTTAAATTATTTTGCGGAACCTCCAGAAGAGGCTCACGAAATCCAAGACAAAAGAAGTCCTTAAAACAGACCTAATGATAGTGTAACTAGTTATCTTGAAATCCATTATTCTGTTCTGAGGATGTATGAGATTGCCTTATCACAAAGCAATATGCAATTGTAACAATAAATCTTGATCCAGGTTCACACTTGCACCACATTCTAAATGAATGCATATAATCCAATATATAATAGGGAGCTACCATATGTAAAAATATTAATTAAAATTGACAAAGGAAAACCTTTGACATCTAAGATCAATCTCAGTTTTGTTTCTTCCAAAATTGATCTCATTTTTTTTTTTTTAATATATCAGATAATAAGATTATATGTATATTATTCAAATTAAATATCTCGGTTTTATAAAATATGTACGATAATATGACTTACCTACTTCCAAAAAAGTACATAAAATTTAACTAGCAACTTATAAGAATAAATAAATAAACAGATGCACATGATATATTCCTCGATTCCTAAATAAAAAACTTTCAAATTCACTTTTTTGCTTTCTTTATGAAGTATTTGATACTGATTTTGGGAGACCATACTTAGTATACACCACCAACCAATACTATTATCTGGCTCAGATAACAACTGTCAACCTCTGTTCTCCCTAAAGGGATTGTCCAATGCCCATTGGATAAATATGAATCACTTTATGGTGTCAGGTCATAACTGACAATAATCGACCATTTTCACAGTCTGTGTCAGTGAGAGCACAACCACTTGTCATGCTGGAATAACAGGTATTAACAATAACTATACATGTGTGTGTGTATATATATAAATTAATCTTTTCCCTTTCTTGAGACTGGTTATTGTTTAAATAAATTAATTAAGTCTTAAAACACGCTTTATTTCTTTTTAAATCCAAAGTTTCGGCCATCTTCAAGGACAATCTATCAAATTACAGCTTTTATTAAACATTCATTTTTATTTATTATTTTATTAAAATAAATTGTATCCAATTTAAGTCTCAAAACACTCTTTATTTCTTCCCAAGAAAAGTGAAATGATTATATATTACAATTTATAATTAACTTTGGTTATTATGGGCCCTCGACTTGGCAGGGACTTCTGTCTCTGCAGCCCGAAGTCATCACTTCAACACCACCAACAGGAATAGCCCCTCCCTATGAGGTGAGCATCCAGACACACATATGCCAACCATCTTTCTCTATCTTCTGTAATGGTAACTGGGATCCTAAGTTGTCACAGATCTCACCTCACAGCATCCCTCCATTGGCCCTTCAGCCTGCCACGTTGCCACACACCATCCGGAATATAACTGTACAGTTTATGTGCCACTCTTTCCTCGCTCATCCTCATTACATGGCCAAGCCATTTAAGCCTCTGCATTCTTATATATACAGAGATGCTTCATTCCTTATAGAGCCCAAAAAGTTCACCATTTTCTCTTCTTCGCCAATTACCATTCTCGCATACGGGTCCTAAGATTCTCCTCAGAATTACTCTTTCAAACATGTCTTGCAGGTTAATGCTTTTATTACTTAGTGTCCAAGTTTCTCCACCGTATGTGACGATACAATATTAATGATAATATTGTTTGTTAAAATTTTTAAAAATAAATGTATAATAAAAGCTGTTTTGTGATTTATTGTCCTCGAGGATGGCCGAGTTGGCTGAAATGTAGGACTTTTAAAGAAATAAAGAGTGTTTTGAATCTAAATTGGATAAAATTTAATTTATTTAAAAAATAATTATACTGAAATAAAATTTATCCAAGATGAAGGATGCTTACAATTTTTCTAAAAATACTCTCAACAAAAAAATGTCACAAGGGTAAAAAATAATTAATATCAAACACCAATCTTGTATTTATAGGAACAACATCCATTATAATAAAATTTGTAAAATACTTTTCAAACACTGGAAAAAAATTCACATATCGAACTAAAACCTAGGGTGGAACAATGGTGTATAAAACGATTAAAAATATTTAAATATAGAAACTTTTCGAACAGATCTAATGAAGAATCTATAACAAGATCTTCTATGAAACAATTTTTTTTTTCCTCTTTTTAAACATACATTGTTATATATAATTATTTTTAACAAATCTTTCATTCACATAAATATATCACACTATTCATTAGGGCAACATATGCAAGATTATCAGCTATGTGATATGATTAACATATAAAATAATACAAATAAAGTAAACATATTACAAAACTAACTTACATGATAACACTAATACACATTCACAAAAACATGAGGGCTCCTCGTTTTCAGAAAACTGATGACAGAATATAGAGAAGGGATTTGTTACAAAAAATAATATTTTATACATATACATATTATACCACCAAGAGTGACTGAGGACTTAAATTAAATAAATACTATTATATAAATGAATGAGAAAAAGTAAATATATGATAACATCTATAATAATTAATAAAAATTATTATTTTAATGACTAAGGTGTATCAGATTCTGCAGAAAATTTTAATGTTAATCTACATTGCATGCTTTTTGATACACAAGAATAAAAATAAATAACTCACAGCCAATAATCAAATGCTTAGATAATGCTCTATTTTATTTTCTTAAAGAAAACATTTACGAACCGTATAAAATTGCTCAATTTATAATAAAAATTAAACATTTGTATTTCAACAAGTACGCATTTAATAAATAGACAAATCCCTACACAGTAAAAGTGATTGTTTTCAACATAATAACACACAATAGATAATAGACAAACATTAGTCTTACAAAATTTACAATTTACAAAAAAAAAATTTTCCTTTAATAGACTAGACTAACCGTAAATTGCAAAACAAGTTTACTAAACAATCACATTAACAATTTTTCAAATATATTTTTTTTTATTCAATTTTTTTATTTATTTAATTTTTTTTGTATGAAATTCTTAAGATTAAGATAGAATTAAAAGTTCATCCAAAATTTGTAGAGCAAAAATCCGTATTGAGAGTAAAGTAAATATAAAATAATTCTTGATAACTATAAGCGTAATTAGGTTTTTTTTTTTTGGTTTTTTTCTTCTTCAGAATAATTTACAATTTTCAATCAAATAGAACACATATTTAATAACTATAAGAATAAATTCTTCTGGAAAATTTAAAAAATACAACCACATCTCTAACAGATACAAAATTCATAGACAATTGATTTTAAATCAGAATGTTAAGCCTCCTGCTTTCTTTTTTTGTTTTCATCATTTTTTTTTTCTTCTTAGAGAGAATGACTTGATAAACTTAGTCAATATTTATTGTGTAAAGATCATCACAATTATAGCAATCTATGAAAATATAAGCTATAACATTACTGTATATTTATATATTTAACACTTATATTTTACAGAGATAGATTAAATAAATACTAACTATATTTTTATATATAGCGAAATACCACCCAAAGTTGTAAAAAGAAAACCTACGAGTCCTTGACTTTTCATTAGCGAAAAGTAAGATAAAAGGCATTACATGGTCTTAATTATATATTTATATGTTGAAATAATTCATCACGCTTTCAATTTCGAGTATTCTATTTGGAAATAGTTTGTATATGAGATAATATGCGCGTATATAGGTCCATTTTATTTCTTTGAAAGTAATACGTTCTTAAAACGCAAACATGAGTAAATCATGAATGTTTCAGAGCGGTTCATCCTTCCCCAAAATGTGAAAAACTGTCTTAATGGTGAAATTACAAAAATTAAATGAATTTTTATCATTATCTACATAGTAAGGCTTATGATATGCTTTTAGATGTATTTTCATAATATCATAAAAATATTTTTAAAAACCACCCACATAAACAATATTGCTATTTATATTATAACTTTGAAACATGTTTTTTTTTTTCCCTTTTCAATTTCTCGATTTATGGTATACTTTAAATAAATCTCAAAATGTGAGAAGCTATGATACTTTTCACGATTAGGATAAATCTTTAAGAAGCATTTAATCTGATGCGAGCCCAATCATAGCTAATTAATTTCATGAATTTCTGGGAAATATATCTATATAATGTAATTTTCTAAAATTTTAAAATTTTTTGCTAAAAATTTGTTATTATTACTGCAGCATGAAGAAGAAATTAAGAATCAAAACTTAAAAGAAATTGATTGGTTGATGTAAAACTAAATTCATAAAAAGGTTTACGGCAAAGTAATTTCAATCATTATAAAAATTTCATTCATAATACATCATTGTTTTCTTTTAGGGGTTGCATTTTTTGCTTAGTTAAGCATATATTTTAATTTTTTTATATTTCTTTAAAATAATGAACTCTTTAAGTATAAAAAAAGATAAACCGAAAATCAAAAAATTTTTTATGAAATGTGAACAATCAGACTTGTAATGGAGTAATAGAATTTCAACATTTTATTGTAATTTAAAATTATAAACTAACAATAATAATACTTTTTTTTTTTTGGCTTCTTTTAAGAAGTATACATGTATTACTGGACAGGTACAAATTTATGACAGACATTTGAAAAAATAATTTAAGAAAAATTACTATTTGAAGATTTTTCCCTCATAAATTGATACTTTTGTTAACACCTCCTCATTCAATTACATTCTGCATAAGCAGATAAATTTTTAATGAGCATTCATTAATACCTCCATAGAAGAATTATTAAATGACATAAAATCTCAGTTAAACTGATTAATTGATAATGTGAAATTGCAAAACCTCATCTCACAAGATTTGTTCTTGTAAAAATTTAATTTTGACAATAAATAACAGTAGCGCAAGATCATCGTGCCCTCACAGGGAATGTTTCACTCACAAGTTCTAAATCATGTACATAATTATAAAATTCATGTTCTAACGGTAAAGTAATATTCACATATTTTAAATCTACAATTTATTGCTAATCATTAAATTATATCTTCTATATATTTTATTAAAATGGTAAGCACTAATGAAGATGAAATGAATACTGTTGTCATGCTAACCGATGTTTCTACTCTTAATGAGTACGTAGAAAAACTTTATCCATGTAAGATACGCAGGTAAACATATCTAACTACAACAACCTAAGAAATTCTAACAAGTAAATATTAAAAATATGATTAAATTGAAAACCAATAAATTTTATATTACAAAAGAAGTTTGATATTTATTTATTTTAATCTAAATTAACTAAAACTTTTTTTATTAACTTTTCAATATTTTTGTAATTAATTAAAAATATAAATAATTTTCAATACTTTTTGGCTAAAAAAAAAAAACTTAATACTGAAAAAACTGACTATTTTTATGATCATTTTAATACTATTATGATCTAAATTCTGACAGCAATCCAAGACATGAAAGGACTGATATGAATGAGTACAGACTGAAAATAGAACTATGTAAATATTTCACAAATACGGTTTTATGGTATTTAATATATTTCTTCTTTTTTTTTTCTGCTTCGTACTGTTAAGGCACGCAGAGTGATTAGGCTCTTAGGAGTTTGTGCTGTCAATTTACGTTCATGGTATAAGGCACGCTGAAACCATGAGCAGGTTTTCGAGTGCTTAGTGATTAATCTTGTTTTCACAAATGTCAAAACCAAGTAGTAGTTCAGAAAAATTATTACTTCAATTTCGGTTATTAAGCGTTATCAATTTCAATCACAAATATCAACATGCCACTAAAAGTTAATAATATTTCTTGGATTATAATAAAATATCAAATCCTATACATTCTAACTTTTTTATTTTTAAGTTCTATATAATAATTCCAACATAATATTCTTTTAATAATGCATGTATACGATGATGAAATTGTTCTGAAAAACAAATTTTATAAATCATGCCCGATGATGAAAATTAATGGCTAATTTTTTATTTTTTTTTTTTTTAAGATTCATTTTTATTTAATTAATAAATTTAACCTATGAAAGAAAGTTCATTTAAATATACTGGATGTAAAGTCTATTGCAAATGATTAATACACGATTCACGACATAATTTTATTTAGGGCATACCACAACGGGAATATTCACTTTATGTAATATTTATAGTTTGAATTGAAAATAAACCGTTAAGTTAAATCTCAATTAATTTAAATGAAAAAACATTTTAACTATAAAAGATTAAATAGTGAAAATGGGACTAAACTAGAATAATTATGAGAAATAATATTACAACTAGTAGGATTAAAATTTCTATGAAAAAAGAAGTTACTTGTAGTATGTAAGGTATTAATAATAAAACTTAAATATACTAATTAGACAATTCAGATCTTGTGTCTTTATAAATATTCATATATTAATGATTTTGAATGATATAATACTAGAATACCAGCTCATAGAATGAACTGCAGATGATAAAGTTAAAAAAAGAGTATTTAATTTTTATACACCTCTTATTCTACGATATGGAAAAAAAATATTTTTACTTTACTACTATTTTAAAAAAAAAATTACAATCTAAACGGTAAACATTCATTCATTAATCTAATTTGCTATGGAGAAAAATAAAACTGATGTTATTTGGAAAAAAATATTAACAAAAAAAACTATTAAAAATCAACAAAATCACTTTCTATTAAAGACTTATTCTAAGATTTGTCAACGATACAATTCAATTGTAATATGATTAGGCCCGAGATTATTTTATACAAAATCAACTAATGTACTGAAAAGTAATAGACATAAAAATGTTAAGTTTTTTTAAAAAAAGATTGTTGAGGATCGTAAAATTAAAGAGTGTTTGTAATTTTAAAGTGCTCTCAGTAGTTCCAGACTGCACAAAGCTGCCATTTTAAAGAATGATTGAAAATTGAACACATTTTTCCTACACAACGCTAATTATTATATACAGAATATGTGTACTTACAAGTAGGACAATGAAAAGCTTCGAAATTTGTATCAAACAGATATTGAGATGAAGAAAACTGACTAGATTCAGAAGGTAAAAGCAATAATATTAAATATATTATAAGCAATAAATTACATCTTTTATACAATACAGCAAATTGGTAGATCTTAATCGTACTGTTTTAAATCATTTAGGAGCCCTCTCGATGCAGAGGAAAGACCATCGTCACAGCTTTTCAGGTTTACGCTCCGCATATTTGCAAGATGAAACTTGTACAGGAAACGAGGTAGTCCTTCTTGCTGATCTAAAAATTTTTAAAAAAAATTTATCTCAAGTATTTCAATTAATAAAACTCACCAGACAAGAAAACTAGATCGGAAGATTTGAAATTATTAAAATACTCATATATTTTTTTTTCTCTAAAAAGTCGATTTTATATGTCAACACCTATACAATCCTATAAGAAACTTTGCTGAATTTTTTCAATTAAAATTATTGCATTCACGATAAAGAAAGGAGAGTCTACCAGTCAGATTATGCTACCTGCAAAAATGGCAGCTTTTTCAAAGATAAAAAAAATTCAGAATTGATTTCTGTTAATTATATAGATATATACAATATATCGTATATGAAACATTTTCTGAAAGAAGAAAATGGTCCAGTTTTTACTTAGACTATACAAGGGATAAGGTAAATATTGTTACAAAAATAAATATTGAAGTATTTAAGATGCAAACAGCCTGAAGTTTATTTTATTCTAGGAAAACATAAATGTTTCATTTGGAGCTCCACATCTTTAAAACTACCTACAACAGTAAAAAAAAAACAACGTAATGGAACATCAATTTAAAGGAAAGTAAATTTTCTAAAATACGAGTTCTAATAGACATCTGTACATTTAATAGATAATGGGGTATAATATATCATAAATTCAAAGTTTTTCAAAAGATCAAGAATTTATTTTGACAAATATCATAAAACTACTACTCCTATGAAGATAAACATTATAAACTACTTTATAGTACATTGAATTAGCTTCAATTTGGGTGCTAACGGACATCTGTATGTCGAATAGTTCCTCTAATATTATAATATATGTCTTAAATTCACTAACTGATTTTTTGTTATAAAACATTACTTTTTAAAAAATTTTATCTCATAGTAGTAGTATTGTTTAAGATATTTGCTAGATTATTATCTCATAGTAGTAGTATTGTTTAAGATATTTGCTAGAATAAATTGGTTTATAGCTGTTCAGACAAACTACTACTTTATTAAATATTTGTTTATTATTAAACCACTACTTTATAGCTCATTAAACTAGCTTTAATTTGAGTGCTGATAATCTTCTGTGCATCTAATGATTCCTGAAATATAGATTTCCCAAAATAAATACACAATTTACTGATTTTTCAGAGTTTTTGTTATGAAATGTTGAAACTTTTCTAAAAAAGTATATCTTGGGAACTATTGAACGTAAATAGCTATATTAGGGATAATATTTTGTCAAATTTACTCTACTTTAAATGATGTTCTGTTATGTTTTTTAGAGTTGTAGGTAGTTTTAAAGATGTGAGAAAATTTTAGGTTTTTCTGGAATAAAATAAACTTCACGGGGCGTACGTCTAAAATAGTTCAATATTTATTTTTTTAATAATATTTACCATATCCCTAAACAAAACTCAAAAATGAACTTTTTATTTTTTCGGAACAGCCTCTATTTTTGCAGATGGTTAATGCAATCTACTATCCTACTATTATCTACTTGAACAATTTTGTTTGACCAATCTACCGTCTAGTATCAGAGTCCCCAAATAAATAAAATGGCTTATTTTAGAATCAATCCATATTAATCTAGAACCTAAACTTGTTGATCATAAAATGAATAAAGACTGTATTCCCCTTACCTACGATATATTGTATGCTTAATCAAACCACACTAATTTTTCTTTGATTATTTATTCCTCATCCCTCTTTCTTTATTTTATTCTAATTTTCTACTTATTTCTGATTTTCTCTCTCTCTCCTATTCCGAGTTCTGCATTTTAGAAGTAAAATTACTAATTACCTCCACATATCTACTCTTTTTGACAACGTGGTAGGGGGTCTTC
>NW_027109243.1:1448447-1459064 GCF_000696795.3 Halyomorpha halys | reverse complement strand
GAATCTTAATTGAGTCCCAGATGAAGGCCTGAAATTCAGCACAAATAAATAATTTTTGTTAATTTGTGTATTTTTGCGTCAACTATTTACACCTGATTATAAATAGCCCAGATTATAAGATAGGCTGGGTGGCGGTCAATAAAGGTATCAAAATAGTAAATTAAAACTATTTATTGTTAACCAGCGTTTCAACCCACTTTGCAGGGCTGTCAGATTGAAACAGAGATGACGACTGTGTCGACTATCTTCTTACAATAAAAGTTATATATTTTTTCTAATACATATTACCAATAGGGACGTGACGGCTGTGGGGGTTGGGACGCAGGTCCCACCTCGCTCGGTTCGGAATGTTGTGTGTTCGATTCCCACCTGGGGCAGTTAAACTTTCATTTTTCGGCGGTCCAAAAGAATGAATCTTGACACTCACACCTTGGTTAGTATGCGGCGGCAACCTAGGTAGCTGTCAGGGATTGGCAAGAAGGACCACTAGACCCACTTGCCGGATTTGTTCCCCCCACCAAATACCAGTACCAGTACATATTACCGATTTATACTTGCTTCTTTAAGAAAATAATTAATGACAACAGGAAAAAATTGGGTCTTTACTCCAAAAAGGTTGCTGACCCCAGATCAAGACCAACTAACTCCCTTCAATAAAAAATAAAAACTCTTTGATTTATAGTTATATATTGTTTCACCTTGACAAATCCCCAAATATTATCATTTAAATAATCTAATTTACTTCTAACTATCAAAGTTGGGAAAAAATTAGCTATAGTTGAAACTAATAGCTAAAATTGCCATGGATACGATATTTATTTATCAATGGTTCATTCATGAATAAGGGTCGTATCCATGGCAATTTTAAATATTAGTTTCAATTATAGCTAATTTTTGCCCGTCTCAGCTAACTTTAATAACAGTTTATCAAATTTTGTAAGTAATATTGTAGTCTTAATTAAATATGAAAAATACTTCAAGTTCAAGATTATAACTATAGTAAAACTGATTAGAAAATACTTCATCTAGAAGACACAAGATAAAAAATTGCTTAATATAGGGTGACCTCAAAGTAGTTATTATCCAGTTTTATTATGGTAGAGTGATGTTTGTATTTAGTCCAAAAATTAGATTAAAAAAAATATTATATCTTTTCTGGCCACAGATTAGCTACACATTGTTTGCAGGACACTGTTTCTAAGACTTTTCTGTAAGATAGAAAACTACTATTATTAACACAAACTTCAATGATCCAGTTTAACACTCAACTATTTATTTTAAAAAACCTCAAACGTTTTGGCCCTTAGGCCATTTTCAAAGAGACAACCTTATCAGTGAATTGTCTTTTTTTCAGGCTAACTCCCCATGTCCTAAACAAACCTGTATAATTTCAATACAAAACTATTCTTCGAAAATTGTTTTTACTTTTGTATAAACCTCATTAACAATAAAACCTTCAAAACTATTCTTCTAACATGTTGAAGGTAGGTTTTATTGTTGATATTGTTAATGAGGTTAATAGAAAAGGAAAAACAATTTTCGAAAAATAGTTTTGTATTGAAATTATGTGGTTTTATTTAAGACATGGGCAATTAGCCTGCAAAAAAGACAATTCAATGGGTAAGGTTATCTCCTTGAAAATGACCTAAGGGCCGAAACGTCAAAGTTTTTAAAATAAATAGTTGAAAGAAAAAGCAGATCATTGAAGTTTGTGTTAATAATAATAATAATAAACCACTTGCAAACAATCAATATATTTAATCAGTAATCTAATAGAAAACTACTTTAAGCCCTCTAACATACACATTATATATCGATGGCTTACTTCACAGTGGTGCTAAGTAAATTTCCCGTAACTTTTATAAACAATACAATTAAAGGAAGTGGAAACATACTTAGCACTAGTGTGAAGTAAGTCATCGATATTTACGCTCATCTTAGAATATAAATGGCTCAATGAGCCATTCTTTTATTAACACAGCAGATTATAAAACAAAGATTGAAATAAATAATTGAAATTATTATACATTGAAATAAATAAAGTAAAATTAAAGAACTACCATGCTACAATATTAAATATAAATAGACATACCATGCAATGATCGTTTGTATATACGTATAATACATTAAGTCTAGGAGTGTTACAATAATTCTACAACAAAGTGCTAAAATTAAAATAAGTTTTAAACTTAAACAACAAAATACTAACAAAAAAGTACAAACAACTTTAATTAAAATAATGAAATAATTTAGAAAGATATCAGCAAAAAAAAAAAAAAAAAAGAAAACAAACAGAGAACTGGAGTGTTAGTAACATACACATTCATAATAATACTAGTAAATTGAATAAATGTTAAATAAATATAACAAGGGCCAACAAACCGGAAGGTCCGATGTCGATGACAATCTTTGCTACCAACAATGCTGTATCAGAATCATATCAAAACCCGAATCTTCAAGATCGGACTTAAAATCATCCTCTTATCTGCTTTAACTAAATGCCCTTTGAATGATTTATTCATAAACACAAACATGTCCAATTCAAATGTTAAGTATTATTTCAATTGTGGTCACTGAATGAAGATTACTCAATTTGACACTGTCTGAATTCTTTGACTGACACATCATTTTCAAAAACCTTACAGTTAAAGAGCTAAGTTGAAATCAGGTCATGTTATAAAAAGAAATTTTTAAATCATACATTCATAAATTCCTTCCTAAGCATTCAATTTTCCCTTGTCAGTCACAAATCAAAGCATATATTCAACGACAAAATGTTCTGTTTCTATTTCTTTGTGTGCGTTTGAACAGCCTAGCGCAAAAACAAAAAATCATATGAAACTGAAATTGCATATTTAAAACAGGACTTTTTTGTTAAAATTGAGTAATCAGAAGTGTATCAATGTAGAATTAGATAGTTTTTAATATCAGGCAACATTTATCCTTATCTTCCTAAAAATACCTTTAATTTTGTTAGTTTGGAAAAATTACCCACCTCACATTCTTACTTGTCATTAAAAATGGATAAATATAACCTATGAAAGGTTTTGGTAGTTAACTTAAGGAGATAAGGGAAAAAAATGTTTTACAGGCTGAAAAGACATTTCCAGGGATAAGAACAATAATATAGATGTATTATATATTGTTGGAAAGCCAAAGATTTCAGAAAATAATATTTAACAAAGTGGATCATACAATGTAATGGTGGAGAATGACAAGAAATGCATAACACACACATCTAAACACTCAGTCTAAAAAGAGTCAAGAAATGATGAAGAATGACATGGAAATCATTGAGGATAAGAATTATGCTGGCGAGGAGATTGACGTGGAAGAAGCAGAAGATTCAGAACCAGGACTGAGAACATAAACGTTTTTATTTCCCCAATAGGGGTATTCATGATGTTGTGTTAAATGTTATATGTTTTACCATGTTAAATGTTATAACTATAGGATTATGAGCAGCCCTATTTGAAGTCATGTTAAACGTTAAATGCATAAGAGTCCCTAGCGGATTTTCTCAGCAACTTGTTGTATAAGCCTTTATGTTTATAACCTTCCTTCCAGTCCCTCATGTTATTGTTTACTTCAGTTTTGATTTAAGTAATTAATTAAAACATGCCTAGAGTGAGTGAAAAGTGGAATTTGTGTGAAAGTTTAGCTTATGAGTGTCTTATTGATCTTCAAACTTGTGAAGAAGAGAATGAAGATGAGCTAATTGACAACTGTATTGAAAGTCACAACAACTAATATGGCGGCGATCTCAACTGGTCTATTGTGTGACGTCATTCTCGATTTAACTGACCAAGTAACAGACTCTCAGCCATGTTAAATGTTATTTCGTTTTACCACGGCAAAAGAAGGCCATTTTTTTCGATTTAACACGAGTTTTTCCATTTAGCACGCTTTAACATAGATCATGAATACCCCTAATGAATACAAAGCTTCAGTAGTGAGCAAATAAGAATCATTTTGTAAACTTATTGATTCGAATTATTTAATTGAATATAAATTAACAATCCAGTTCAATGAAAGAAAAAAAAAATACATGAGAAATAGAGGCCGAGTAGAGTAATAAAAATACCTTTTCTTCATCGATCGACATAATTTAATCAGACAGTGCAAAAAATAGGCTTTGTGATTCGACATCATACCAGGCATAAAAATAATCCATTATACATTAATTATTCTGAGAAAACAATTCAACATATGATATTAACATTTACATGCTTGTTAGATCTCATATTGCTTTTAATAATTAAATTATACAATCACTGTGTTCCCAGAAATTTTAAACACTGTTACCAACATAATTCTGATTACCTCGTCAACAAGTCGACGATTCTATAAATGATAACAATGCCACTTTTTAATGAAAATCTTGGTTAAGTCTCAAACATCTGATCTCTTTGCGACCATTCCACTGCCACATCTGTTGTATAGATAATAAATAGACATGTTTAAATGTTATTAAAGAAGCAACCGTTTCGTGGAACAAAAAAAAAATTAAGAAATAAATTTATAAAAAATAAAATAGTCTACTCAACCTCAATTTACCAAGTCAAGTAAAAACCAAAAATAAATCACTCCACTGCGGTAGATTGACTGTTTGTATGACCAATATTTTGAAACATATTTAATCTACCACAGTCGACTTGATTAAAAATGTAAATTATCAATAACTTACATCTAAATATTGGATTATGAACATGCTAGGTTTTCCAACAAATTCAAAATCATTTTATATGATTTATATACAGCTAAACCTACTGTCAAAAAAAAAAAATAAATAAAAAATGATACAGAAAGAACTTTTTGTTATAGTTTTATATATATTTATATATGTGTAATGACCAATTCAAATATATAAAAAACTCAAACAGTATGAGAATGAAATGAAAATATCTTAACTCACATAATATGCACTGGGAACCTACAATGCATGAATAATTATCTTAAATAAATTTCAAATTTTAATAGAATATAAAATGCATCTACAAAGATCTAATGAAACAAAATATATATAATTTATACAAAATTTAAAATAAATTATATTGGAGAAAATAATGAGGATGCAGCCATTTTTATATTCTTTTTATTTGATATGCCGACGTTTCAACCTAAACATGCGGGATGTCATGAGGGCTAAATTTAAACAAATATTACATGAGATACGAGTTGCCAAATTATACAGGAAATAAAATTGAAAAAAAAAAAAAAGAAATTATAAAAATAATTTGTTTCATTATATGACCTATACTTTTAAAAAATAAAAAATATTTAAAATTATAATTGCCTAAAGGTCAAATACTTAGAACAAAAATACAATGTTTTCAACACATAAGTTATTCCATTGTTGGACATTTTGAGGATACTGATAGATATGAATTATCTAAATCACAAAGTATTGTGATTGTGCAAAATTTTGAATTTGAAGCAGAAATACATATATTTATATCACCTTAGTTGAAATAATCAAGTCTCGCAAAATGTCTGTGTTTGGTAGGCCAAGCAAAAAAAAGAAAATGAAATAATATATTTAACAGAGGTACATGCCAGGGGTGTGACAGAAACTTTTTCGATAAAATCGACCTACTGGAAGTGCCACTTAAAAGAATCGATTTTTCAGATTTTCTCAAATATCCATCAATTGATTTTGATTATATTCGCTATATCAATGTACAATTGAATGACCTTTAATGTCAGGTAGGTCTTATCCTCATTGGAATTGTACGACAGGGCTTAAATGCAGATTTTTCAAAACATCTTCCTCTATAGTATTTGAAAAAAAAAAGTTAGCAATACTAAGTAATAGATAAATAAATAATATTAAAGAATTCTTCGACTAACTAAAGAAAAAATAGAGATTGCGATTCGAATGGGAAAAGCCAAGACTGAACGATTTTTCCCGATTGCGTCGCGGCTTTGTTATCTTTGTATAAACTGTAGTATTTGTGGCAGGAACAAAACTTAGTAGTATTATATAATAGTATTTGAAAAAAAAAAGTTAGCAATACTAAGTAATAGATAAATAAATAATATTAAAGAATTCTTCGACTAACTAAAGAAAAAATAGAGACTTGCGATTCGAATGGTTTTGGCTGTATTGTGTGTAGGCCGAAACATTGGAGCGTTAAAATAAGAAAAAAATTGTTGAGACTACATGGATATTTTTTTATAACTACTAAGTAGTTAAAAATTTGTCTCAAACAAAAATTAGCATATAATTTTTTTTTTACACAAAAACTTGTGGATGTATGTAGGGTGGTAAGTGAAAGTCATGTGATGCATACACCAGATCATATTTTCATCTATTTCAATAAAAAATTATTTTAATTTCAATACTCATATTATTAATACTATAACTCTTATCTTATGTTATTTTTGTTTCAATTTTAGCCCTTATGATGGACCACATGATTGGGTCAAAACATTGGCATATCAAATAAAAAGAATGCATCGTGATTATTTTCTCAAATATGGAAACAACAGTTGACAAAATCCATGAACTAAAATAAATTATAATTCTGCTTTGATAAGTAAACTTATAATTATGAAACTATTTGATCAATAAAAAAACAAATCATAAATATAACTTAATAAATATGGGCCGGTTGCCAAGTCGAGAGTTAATTTAGTTTCAGGCCTATTTGCACCTCATCTCAACTATCAAGAAAATAAAAATGTCATTTTACTCCTGATTCAATCTACTTCAGAGAAAAGTTCAGTCAGAAAAATTATGTAGGTAAGCGAGAAATTCTTCATATGGTAAACAAGTTGAACTAAAACGATTAAAAATAGACTGTAAACAACCTCCGATTTTTTTATTCTGTTGAAACGTAAAAATAAAAAACTTTAATCAATCCTCTCTCAATACTATTTGCCAAAATTTCCTGAACTGGAAATGATGTAGAAACATAATATTTTCTTTGATTTACCATAAAGTAATCTTTAAACTAATGTAAACTTTTTTTTTTTTTTTATTCCATGAATAAATGAGGAACTACTGATCAAAATACACTTAATCGATTTTCTGATAAAATTCATTTTACAATGGAATATTAAATTATTTTTTAGCAAGAAATCTAAGAATGTTTTAGATCATATTGGTTTTAATTACTTATTTATAAGAGTTACGAAGTTTGAGTTTTCACAGGAAAATTAATTTTTTTTATTCAATGAGTTTTTTTATGGATCAAAATACATTTTGTTCTGGAGCTCCTAAAATTAAATACAATCCAGAAAAAAATTAATTTCTATTCCAGCTACCAGCCCAAAAAAAATTTAATTATATCAACAAAACTGTATTATTGAATAATTATACTTGATATAATTATATCGAATACTTAATCTTTTAAATTATAAAAATTAAAATAAACAAGCCTGAAACAAAAAATAAATAAGAAAAAAAAACACTTTTACTTGAACTATAAAGACATGCTAAGCCATAATATTACACTCATGTGAGTTTAGGAATAATTGGAATTAAGAAACAAATGTTTTTATGAATAGCTAACTGTGAGAGTTTTAAACAATATTTTAAAGAAATGTATATCATCTAGTTTTTTTTTACAAGAAATAATTTCCGAAATGAAGTATAAATAAATAAGTTCAAAAAACTTTCGAAAATTGAGTCCAGTAGGAATAACCAGCAATATGCCAATAAGTAGTAGATAATGATATTATTTAAGTAAACGTTAAAGCATTTTTTTTAAAACTAGAAATATAAACAGAAATGATATCAACACAGTGAGCTCTTACTTATTTTATGATCTCTAAAATAAGAACAATATTTTTAGAATATTATTAATAGCATAATTAGGTATGTATAAAATATTTATTCCCAATTTTTATACTGAAAATCTCAAAACAATTTAAAAATTTCTAAACATAGATTATTGATTACCTGCGCCGCCTAATTGATGCAGAGTGACTGAAGGCCGCTCGTGGAACTAGGACCATTCTCGCATTACCTTGAGCCGGCCTGGATCCACCGTGTGCGAGCAAAGTGCTCAAATGTGCTGCATATCCATCACTCAAAACAGTTGCATTTGATTGATGCTTTTTGGATACTTTCCCGACAATGAAAATTTCAAAAGGTTTAAGCCCAATCGAGCTGTACACTGATATGTCCTTATTACTTCCATAGGCAGCATGAATTATCACATTGTGGTCCTAAAAAAAGAAATTAATGGATTCTTAAATTTGAGTTTTCAAAATATTAAAATATTGTAAATTTTATTATAAATAAACTAACATCCCCTGTAGCAGCTTCACCCTCTCTCATAAATAAAAAACTTCGAGAATTCAAACTAATAATTCACTATTATCATTATTAATAAATTATATTTTGAGATTAGCCTCCAATGTGTAGTTCTTTGCCTCAGTTCTTTATTGGAAATAATTTCGAGCCAGTGAATACCAAGCATTTGCAAACAAATGATTGAAATTTTCCCATATTTCTCCTCCAAGTTTCAGATGTGTACAACTGTGCTAAGAGGATATCTGTTTTAAACTTACCAAATTTCATATCCTGAAAGATAACGCTCTTGACCCTCTAGACTTTTTATGATTGGATGAATGATTTGTTGGTTTTCGGCATTCTGTTCCATATATACTCATTTTCCTAGATAGATATGCCATATATGCAATCTATCTTCAACTCTGCATTTTATCCTCATTTCCTTTGTTTTAAATATGTTTAAGGACAGACCCACCATTGCTGATTCTTTCTAGAGTGATTGATCTTTATTTGGCATAACCTTGTTTATAGTCGTACTGTCCATCGCCAGATTCACATTTCGACAAAGGTCTGTAACTGCTGACGATGAAAACTACAAAATTTGGTAATGTAGTTTTCATGGTCAGCAGTTACAGACAAAAAATGTTTTGTTTTTTTATATTAGGGGTATTCATGATGTGTTAAATATAAAAAGTTTTAATATGTTGTTAAAAGTATAGGATTGTGAGCAACCTAATTTAAAGTCCATGTTATATGTTAAATGTACAAGAGCTTCAAAGCCCACGTGCTTACAGGGCAACTTGTATTATAACTTTCTAATCTTTACGAGATAATAAAATTTGGAACAGTTTCGTTACATAATGTTTCCTCTACCTCACTTGTTCCTTGTTTCCACTCCTAGTTTGTTTTTTTTTCACATAACTTATTATTATTGTTATCCACTACATGGAGTTTAAAAACATCCAAAACAAAATCATTACGAACCGCAAGCAACTCGCCTATCAAAATGATAACAGATAAAATTGTGTGAAGCTCGGTTGGTCTGTTTCATGTCATCATTCTCCATGACAGACTCTCAGTCATGTTATATTTTATATTGTTTTAACATGATAAAAGAAGGAAATATTTCTTCACTAAAACCCTTTAAAATGTTAAACTAAAGATCATGAATACCCCTATAATAAAATATTATCAACCTATTACAAAATAATTTTTTTTTAGAATTGTTTAAATTAAAAAACAATACATTTTTAAAAAATAGGATACTATGTTAATTAGTTCAAAGACAAATAAAATTACTTGAATCAATCCTTTGAGGTAAGCAGCTTTATGACCAAGAGGATCCGTCGAAAGGCCATCTGCAAACGACACAAGTCCGTGAGGAAAATTATGTTGAGCCAGCCAAGATAAAACTCTGCACTGCTGCATGTCTGGTCGTCCGGTTATATAAATTATCAAATAACCAAGCTCTTGCCAATGCCTAAGAAGTAAATAAAAAAAAAAAAATGTTTAATAAATTTTCATATAAATATAATATATATATTGTAATATCCTCTTTTTTAATCAATAGTTGATATTTATATTTTTAAGGGATTTTAGTTATGTTTTTATTTTATGTATATCGTTTCAGTATTGTTTATTTGTTATTTTAAATCAAAAAGCAAGTTTTCATTGCCTAAAATAAATAAGCTATTCAAAACAAAGAAGATGGTGGTGCGCATCCTTCCAAAGTGTTCGTTGAATTGTTTGTGTTGAGATAGATTGAAATTTTTCAACTTTTGTTGTTTCTATACAATACTTATAGAAAAAGAAGAAATAGAAGAACATAACAATTATCAATAAACTATTTACTCGTAAATCATAGCAAATAAAGCAGAGCAATTGTACTACAATAGATTATTTTTGGATTGACCAGTGAACATTATCATCTCTCTATAGAAGAGAGGAAACAGGTACTCTTGATTTGGCTAGCCTGGTGAGAAGACGTCCGTCGGCGAGAAGTGGGAAGGACTGGAAGTCATTGTTAGGAATTGGACATAGCATCTTAGACAAGAAGATATTAACAATTATCAATCATCAGGGGAAAATGTGTAATTGCTTAGTTTTGTTTCCAACTGGAATTTATTGTATTTGTAAAATAGCTATTAATTAAGTTTAAGTGTTATTAGTGGTAAAGTGTCATCTGTTTCTGATTGCCTGGAAACCTGCCCTGAGAAAAGAGTATTAGGTTATAAAATTTAAATAAAATTCTATAATCTATTTAATATTAAAGTTTTTAATTTGAACCCAAGGTATCTTTTATATTTGAAATAAGTTAAAACTATTAAAATTCTTTTTATTTTATTTTAAATAATTTTTGATTATTACATAAATTG
>NW_027109243.1:1435429-1448397 GCF_000696795.3 Halyomorpha halys | reverse complement strand
ATTATTACATAAATTGTCGCCCAACAGGTGTGGCCTAATTCTTTACAAATTAGGTCACGGCAATCAGGGCACAGTTTTTAAAAGAGTTAAATTTGAATAAGTTGTTTTTATAACTTAGGTAGTAAATGATGGAGGATAAAGTAGAGGTAACTGGGGGTAGAGATCCTAAAGATGTGATTCTTGTAAGTAGCGTCCAATATAATAAATTAGTAGGAACTAATGTAATTAGTATCAATGAAAATAATTACATTATAACTGTTTTGGATACATTTTACATTTTGGAAAAACAAACCGAAAGAAAAAAGACCCAAAACACTTATTTTAAAGTAATACAATGAGGAAAAATTATGCATAATCTTGGGTTAGATGTAAAAGATCAATTTGATGTAGAAAAAAATAGTGCTTGATCACTTCAACCTGAAAATTAAAAGATTTTTTTTTTAAGGTTTGGTTTTTAATTGGTAACATTGTTTCAAGTAACAGTCAATTTTGTAGCTAACAGTTGATTTTCGCTGTATATTTTTTGCCATTTTACCATGAACAGACATGCCAGAAAAACGATTAAAAATTTAATTCGAAAATGAAAATTCAATTATTAAACTTACTGTACCCGATGTCCATTTCATGGTCAATATAATCATCTATCTGAGACAGCTATTCGATACACCATGGATTTTTTCAATAGTTTTCATACTAAATACATTTTAATGCCCATGCATACATGGATAGAGACGTTGTTTCCCATTTTCTTATTGGAGCTGTTCTTATATACACTTTTAAGGATGATGTCGAGGAAAGATCTCGCCTTACAAGCTTTCAAGTGTTATAGGACCGTCGCTCCCTGGGGATCTTAGTGGGGCTTTAATTGGGGGAAAATTTGGCGCCTGAGCTTGATTCTGACCAATTCACCTTCTTCTACAACTTTTGGTCTAGTTGTTACTAGACCTGTCTACAAATCATATTGCAGTACTTCCGAACAAAGTACTACACCCCTGACCTTTCATGGGTTGTAGCGTTACAGACTCATTTTTATTATAATATCTCTTTAAAAAAAACACCCTCCAGTTGAATAATGACAAACCATATAAATCTCTAAAAGAAATAATTATTATTTACCTAACGACATCAACGGCACCAGCTCTCACTTTAGGATCCCTTCCGGTTACGGAAACACTCGCAGTGAATGATCCATCAATACTAAAAACAACACACTCAGTTCTAGGCGGAACCACAGCAATGGAAAAGTCCACCCATGTATGGTCTCCTCTGGAAAAAATCAAATCATATTTGAATAAAATTCGAAAAATTCTGAATAGGTTATCTAATTCAATTAATTCACAGGGTATATAATATACACAGTTATATCAGATTACCTTACAACCATTTTGACTGGATACAGGCCGTAACTGAGTTGTTTAGAATCGGGAATAGCATAAGATATTCTTCCTGTTTTATCGGTGACTTCTGTTGAAAAATGGACCCATTCTCCGTTTGAAGGTTCAGTCATTATGTGGATATCAACTTTTTCTCCTGAAATTTATGGTCTAAATATATACATCTACTTGATTTATATAGATAAATTATAACATCAAGAAAATAATTCAATAATTAATGAATACAACCATATTATAAAATAGATTCTATAATGTAACCAATAAAATAAAAATTGGTTTCTTTAATTTTTTATAATGATGTATATTAAATATATATTTGTTCTTGTAAACATAAAACTTTTTTTTTTTTTTTTTAATAGTTTTATATACCATTTTACCTTTTTTTTATTCCATAAGTAACATTAACAATTTAATATATTATCATAATTTTGGAAAAGAGTTATTTCTTACTTTATTGTTATGATTTTTCCGTATATACAAGCAAATAAATAAACGTATAAAAGGAAGATGGTCTAGGTGGGATCGAAATAACTCAAATGGTACATAAACTATTTATTCCAACGCTTCGCACCACTTTGAATCCGATATAATGATTCTTTTGCTTTCCTTCATCTTGAAACCTTCACGAAATGAAGCCCTGTAAAGTGGGCCGAAACATGGGCTCATAATAAATGGATTATTTACTATTTGAGTTATTTTGATCACACCCAGACCATCTTTCTTATATTAACTACACACGGTCAATCAACGATTTAAGTAGATAAAAAATGCATTTTTTACATTTTTGTTAAAATTATCAATATTTTACCACTCAAACATTTAATAAATGAAGAAATTGTACATCATACTGACATTTACATTATATAACAGACCTGCTAAAGTGATCATGTCCAGAGGTCCATACATAAACCTGGCCATGACAACTTGCTTTGCTCCTTCTTTTACAATTACATCATTCGCACGATGATTTGCAGTAACATTCTAAAAAAACAAAAAAATTAATTGCCTTTTGAAGCAGTTATATGACATGTTATAAAATATGTGCTTCAGCATGCATTGAAAGTTTTTGGTTTTTCTCCTTTCATATTTTCTAGTTATTTCCAAATAAAAATAAATAAATTATTATTTGTCAATATAAATAATAAAGATTCATTTATTCTCTGAGGGTCACTGGACTGGAAGAAAAGAAAGTGTTTTGTTATAAATTTTTTTTAACATAGAAACATATGATGCGGAAGACCAGATGGCCGCTATAGTCCAGATACAGCAATGTCAATTAAATCTATTGATCGATACTTATCTTAATGAAATTAAATGTATTTAATGTTTATTATAAAATTTTCTCAAAAGAAGAATGTGAGTTTTGTAGTTAGATCTTAAAAATGTGGTCAGAGTATGTTTGTTTTTTTTGATCATTCACAATCACCACACCAATAACATGACGTAAACATAACTTTTAGCAAAACTTTATAATGCAGCTGAGAAAAATCAGCCATAACTTTTCCAATCAGGTTTTACAAAACAGATGGTTAATTTATTTTCCTATTAAACAAAAATCAAAATTTATATTTCTAATCTTACTTTTCTTTGTGTTCTTAAACCTAATCACATTTTTTACAATGTGTAAATCAGATTGGTGTCGGACTAAAATGAGTTTGCCTCTAGGAGAAGGAGCTCATGCAGTTGTAGAAGTACGTTTCACCGTTTAAAGCTAAACACTGAACCGACTGTTGACTGAGTGAGTAGAGAAGACAGAAGGGTGGGGGATCAATGGTAGAAGGTTTGCCACTACACTATGCTCTCCTCCTTTACCCAACGACAAACTCCTCTCAGACGTACCCTGCTAATAGCTTTATAATTTAGGTTGTTTAACTTTTATTTATTTTTTTTTAAACTGTTTCTTTCTCGATTATTACCAAATAGAAAACTTGTAGACCAGAAGGCGTACCAGCATATTTTTATAATTTTTTGTTTTATGTAAGTATTTTATATTGTTTAGTATTAATGCGGTTTTGTTGCAATCTTACTTTTCCATTACTCCCAAAAATATAACCTAATTTCAGTTTTTGATTTTTCAGTAGCAGTAAAGCAGTATTTTGGATTCCACTGTAGGTACATATTAAAATAGTTCCTTTTTCAAATAAATTTAAAACTGCTCAATATAAGTAAATAGAACGCAACCAAAATATAAATTTTCATCAGCAAAAATTACCTTAAGCTTAACAGAAGTTCTTTTACGTATCCACTTTTCACGGGGCTGGGTTGGATGAAAACCAGTTGTGTCTTTTTCTTCACCAGTACCAGATCCTCCAAATTCAAATCTACCAACCTGAAAGCAATTTTGAAACATAAATAGAAACTGTATAATTCATCACTATGGAAAAGAGTGATTAGCAAAGTGATGGATGGGTGTTTTTTTACATAAAACTAAAACTTATTGTTTAACTGATATTTTTTTTTATATCTTGACTTTAATTGACTCTACAAATTTTCATCATTATGTAGGAAAAAACTTTAAGACAAAAACAAAATAAATAAAAGTTTAACTCACACCTCATTTTCTAATAAAGTTTATTTCATATTATTATATACTTATAAACTCCTTATTTCATTTTTTTTCTTGTCAATAAGCCAAGACAATATACAATTGTTATTACATAGAAGCCAACAACATGAAAGTGTGGTTCCCCTGATGATTCTTCCAAACATTATCCCTTTATTTAATTAATTTATGCTCTAAGGACACAATCGGCACAGTGAAGAGGATGAAAAGCAAGGGTTCTAGTACTGAGCCATGTGCTAGTCCACAGGTGGTGGGGGCTGAAAACGAGAGTTTTTCACCAACTCGTAAGACAAAGGACCTTCTACTGAGGTAGCTTTTGATTAGTCAGCATAGGACGGCTGAGAACTTGAACTTCTCTAGACGGCGAAGTAGAAGTGGATGAAATATGCTATCAAGCCCCTGGCTACAATCCAATGATAAAAAAGTCCTCGCTCCATATCTCCTCATTTGCTCGATGGTGAACCCATGGAGTTTCACTAAATGTTGTTCACAGGAGACACCCAACTCAAAACTAGTTTGCTTCGGTGGTATGACGTTTTCAGTATTGCAATGCTGCATTAGGTGGTAGAGCACTAGCCACTCAAACACCTTGATGTGTGAAAGATTGATTGATCGATAGTGCTCAGTCAAGTCTCCTTTTTTCCCTGGTCTGAGGAGTGGTACCACGATGGCTTGTTTCCAGGTTGTGGGGAACTATGATAAGCGCATACATGAATTGAAGATGTTTAGCAGGTATGCTTTACCCTTCCTGTTAGCATCTTCAATAGCACATACGGGATCCCATCCTGGCCAGATGCTCTGTTCTCCTTGGCACAAGCTGGCCACAGTTGGAGAAAATGGGTATGTCGTTAGGACTAAGAGAACTGTTAGGTGGAAGTAAAGAAGCACTATTCATCTGGTCAGGATCCCTAGCCGCGCAGTTCGAGGTCAGGATCCCTAGCCGCGAGGTCAGGATCCCTAGCCGCGCAGTTCGAGGTCAGGATCCCTAGCCGCACAGTTCGAGGTCAGGATCCCTAGCCGCGCAGTTCGAGGTCAGGATCCCTAGCCGCACAGTTCGAGGTCAGGATCCCTAGCCGCACAGTTTGAGGTCAGGATCCCTAGCCGCGCAGTTCGAGGCCAGGAGGAAAGCCTCTTCTCCAAATGTCAGCAAGTCCCCATCAGCTGTTAGGTGAACCGTCTTCCTCTTGGTCACAAAAGTTCTTATCAGCTTCCAGAACTGACGATGATCATCATGTGTTCGTCATAGATGTTCATGCCACGGTGAAGTCTTCCAGTCACGCATTAAACTTGCTATCTGTCTGGTCACAGTGTTGATGGCCAATTTCAGACTATAGTCATGCATTCTGAAGTAGATGTTGTAAAGGTTATTGCGTTGACTAATGAGAACAAGACATGCTTCAGTGGCTTCCTGTTGTGATTGGGGAGTGGAGAGAACTTTGGTATGTTCCTGTTTGCTGCCTCCTGAGTGACAGTGGTAACGATTTCTACCACTTCGTTAACCTCTTCATGTGTACGACACAGTACTATTACTGGCAGTATCTTATCAACCCTTGATTTATATCCCAGCCCGTCAGGAGAAGATCAAGAGTTGACGTCCATGCAGGTCGAGACTGATGTTTAAAGGTGAGAACCCCAGTGTGGAAAAGTGCCAATCTGGTCTTCGTAATGTAAGTGCCCAGTGGATTACTACTGCCACACCACCTCTCCACTCTCTGCTGAAGCCTTACTTATCTCACCTTTAAAATAGATACTAATAGCAAGTAGTATTGTTCTATATCAAGAGGAAATCACAACACAAAAAATATTAGAAGGCAATCCTTCCCGGCAGACCTAACCCCGATTTAGTGGCAGTCCTATATCACCTTTGAAGCATTTGTTTAAATGGGAAGAAGAGACCTAAGTTAGTTAAATCGAGGAATATTGAAAAAGTGGCTAGAATTTGAAAACATACTCTATTTAAAAAGAGAGAATCTTCAATTGTATGTTTCATAAAATTAGTAGAAATGTACTGAGTGCACAAGTACAAGTCATAAGCTATCAAAATCTTCAGACCAAATTGTACCTTGAACAACCTATTATTTACACTTTACACATGGAATTCAACAATGATTTCAAGCTGTTTAAGTTAGTTTTTCTTCTGTATTCCCATTATCATTTTGTCGGCTATAAAAAAATCTACCAGACTTAAGTAACTCATTTTTGATTAAAAAATCGAGCCTTATTTTCCCCCGTGTAGCCTACATTTTTTTAAAAAATTTTACCATAAATTATAATTCTACCTGTCTAAGAACGAAGGCTATAACATCAGACGACTCCCAAAAGCTGGCATGGAATAGGTGAGGTAATGCATTTGTAGGGAAATTAGCAAGACCTTCAGGACAATACAGAGCATAGTCTAACCGCTTCGTTCCCCACCACTTCTGTCTCACTGAAACATTTACAACATCTAATTAGTGCAAGTCTTACTTAATCCTTTTCACTCTAGCTGCATTTTAATTTTGTATTAATTATTATTGTATCAGTTATAAATATTTTATTTTAATTTATTTCAACTTTCATGTATCTTCTCATAATGATGAGAAGATAGTTGACAGAGAATAATATATATGAGGAGAAAATAGTTGGGGGTGCAGTCAAAATATAACACAAATAAGTTGAAAGAACTTATTTATTACTCATACATTTTTATTAATTTACTCAATTCATTTTTTAAAATAATTTTCTATATGTCATCTTACAGTCCCAACATATTTAAAAATGCTTTGTGTAATGTTTATGAAACCATGAAGAATAAATGGAATGTGGGTTGAAAAGTTAGGTTTCAATAAATTCATTTTTATTATTTTTAGTTTTATCTTAACCTAAATTTTACCTTATTAACTAATAAACTTACGAGAATTAATAGTGTGATAGGGTAAAGTATCCACTACCCCCGAGACAGTACTTTGTATGCTAACTTCTGACAGCCTTCTCAGGTGAGATACAGAGGTCGGGCCTACTGTTAATCCATCTGAGAAAATCTGAGGGTTGCTTTGAACAACTTCGACTAAAACATTATAGAATGAATCATAATTAAATAAATAAATTATTAAATAAATAGTATATTCAATTAGAATATAAATTGCAACACTACAGCCGAACAAACTATATTAGAAACTATGATCACTTACGGAGGTGGTATGGCTGGCCGGATCCAAGAGGATAATTTTGAAAACGTGGAATATTTACGGGTGGTAAAAGAGAAAATCTTGCCGATAATAACGGTTCAAGTCTTCCAGCAACTGGGTCTGTTGGATGAAATAGATTGTATACTTGAGAAGCAGCTGGACGGCATATTGGATCTGTGAAAAAAAATCAAAATCAGAAATATAGAATATAAAATATTAAGAAATATGAGGCATATCCGAAAAGTAAGAGTACTCTGCTGTTTGGATTGTTTTTTTAAAAGTTGGCAACACTGAGAAGAAGTGGGGGAGAGGGTCCCTAGAACACAACGAGGACTGGAGTCCCATCTCTCAGTACCAAGACTCACATGGGTAGGAAAAAATATTGAACCAATGAGCTGAAAAAAGATGATGGTGGGACAGTTCTATGAGGGCATTAAAAAGCCCATCATTATCATGACTAACAACCTGCATAAAATGGGACGGCGATAGTGTGGAAAAATAAGTAATATATTGTAATGTTCTTTTTCAAATAACATTATTTATATTAGGTAAATAATATTATTTCTATTAGGTAAATAATATTATTTATATTAGGGTTGCTATGGTTAGATTTTCTTCATTAAGGCATAGGTTGCCAATTTATACCATGTTTTTACTTATTGTTATATTAAAAGTAACTTTTTTTTTCCTTTGTATTCTGGCACAGAAGCACCACAGCCAATAAGTAACTATAGTAACATTGAGAAAATAAATGCATTTGACTACAAGTTATTTTTATTCCATAATTAATAAATGAATGACAAAATAAAATTGCAAATTAGTGATTTAGATTTATTATAAATTCCACATATATTTTAATATAGGAGAAAACACAAGTTATTTATAAAAGAAAGAAAATTTCTTATATAAACAAAAATAACTTAAAATTTTTATAATTATCATAAGATACTTGGTTGTTGGAATCTTGATTGAAGTTCACTACTGGTTGAGATGTCTTCTTCATGATAATTCTTCAGAATTATTTTCTGCTTCATGGGTGTACTTAAACTGACTCTAAATATTTTTTGTTCGAATATTATTACAATTATGTGATCACGAACACAATTAAAATAGTTCACTGTTTAATTATATTATCGTATTTGACATTTAGTGTATAGACACCAGTCAAAAATATAAAACAATAAAAGTCATTTTTCATTTTAAATTATCACTTGGCTGTATTTTAACTGTCATTTTGTTTTAAAAAATTGTTAATTAGTTTTTAAGTCTTTAAAAAGTTAACCCATTTTGTATATATAACATAACATATCTTAAAAGTTTTTATTACTGTTATATATTGTCAATTAAAAATGCAAGGCAATCAGCGTTTGTTTTATCTACACTGGACTGTTCTGGTCTCTAAACAAAAAGCGTTCTAATGTTAAAATATTTAACTTTATAACCAAAAATAAATAAAAATATTCATTTCATATACAAAAATTATTAAACATGAAGGGGAAGGTGTACTTGAACAGCGCAGTGTTGATTTGAAGGATTTAGCATTGGAGATACGACATTGGAAAGGAAGAAGGGCTCCAGGCAACCATTAATGGATATTGATGAGTTTCTGGAGGAAGCTGTTGAGTCAAATCCGTCGACAAGTACGCACGAACTTGCCAGGGAGTGTGCTGTGTTGAAAGATACTGTTAGTTGCCATCTACTCTCCATGGGGAAGGTGAAAAAGAGCAGTAGACTGGTCCCTCACGAACTAACTCAGCGATCAGCAATCACTTCTTGTTGAACCAAAGAAAAGTTTAAAGAATTTCATGGGTTCAAAATCCTGCCTAATCCACCACATAGTCCAAACATCGCACCATCGGATTACTACTTGTTTCAATCCATGGCCCATTTTCTTCAAGGGAAAAATTTTTATAATTTTACAGAAGTTGAAATTGTGGTCCAAGAGTTCTTTGACAACCATAGAATGGTATCAGCATGGGATCAAGCAATTAGCTAGGAGATGGCTAATGACGTTAGATAACAATGGATTATACTTTGAGTATTAATTGTATTTTATATCAAAGAAATAATAATACCAATATTTGGTTGAAAAACTGTAATTTTTTTTTTTTTTACATCCTATTTGTTGTTTAATTTCCAATATTTGACAAGAGACATAAAATATCACTACAATATATATCTACCTACAATATCTTATAATTTTTATTTTTTCAAAAAATTAATCGAATACTCTTACTTTCTGGACATGCCTCGTATAAATATTGTAAGCAATTACAATAATAAAATCTTAAATTGCTATTTTCCATTTTTTTTTTTTTTTTAAGTTAACTTACTTGATTTCTCATCCGAAGATAATTTTCTATAGGCCAGTACGAGAGACAGTGGACTTCCAAACATGAAAAATTCGTTGACTTCAAACTCTAATTTGATAAGTCCGCTTTGCTCACTAGAAATAAAGTACAAATCTTAATATTCTTCAAAGACTATCAATAACATTATAAAAATTTATTGTAATTTTTTATTGTAGTAGAGAGAAATGCTTTATTCAGCCATGCTGCCCAACACAATACTGCCCATTACACAGCATACCAATCAATCGATAATCTACACGATATATATATATATATATTGTAATATGCTCTTTTTTAGTAAATAGTATATTTTGATGTATAAAGGGTTTTTAATATGTTTTATTTTATGTTTCATTTTAATATTCATTTGTTTTGTTTATCCAAAAAGCAAGCTAACCAATTTTCATTGTCTATAATAACTTCGTGATTCAAAACAAAACCAAGTTTTAGTTTTTGAGATTCATTTCGTTGTTGGGGCGCGCAAGAGAAAGGATGTCTTCAGGATGAGGAGGTCCTCATCAATTTCTGTCAAGAAGGAAGCCATTTTGGACGCTAGGACAGAACAATAGAAACAAAGAAGATACCAGGGATCATCATAGGAAGATCACGAACTTGGTTAGTTTTGCTATACATAAAAATAGATTCATGTATAAAATAGATATTAATTTAAATTAAGAGAAATTATTGTAAGTATCTGTATTCTGATTGCCTAGCAACAACACGCCCTGAGATTAAGAGTCTTTTTATATAATAAAATTCAATTATCTATTTAGTATTAAAGTTCTTAATTTGAACCCAAATTATCTTTTATATTTGAAAAAAGTAATAAAACGAGCAAAAATTACTTTTATTTTATTTTTAATAGAAATTAAATTATTACAATATATTCATATGTTATAACAAAAAAAAAATTGTTATAACATATGAATCAATACTAATCTACAAATTCTAATACTACAAATACTAACTACAATAATATTTTGGTTTATTTCTTTTCTTTCTCTTTTCTTTCTTTACTTGACAATTCTATTCTCCCTATATCACTCTCTTAGACCTCCCATTTCCAGTGATACACTATCAATGTTCGTTCCGTTAAACAAATTTATCATCAGATAGCAATGTGGAGTCAAACCAAGGACCCAAGTCAGCCATAACACTGATGATAGAATAAACAAAAATTGTTTTTCAACTAGTAGTAAAGATAAGCATTCATCTTTTCCTTCCCTCACTATCTGACCCTTCGAATATTTAGTAACTGAAAAATAAATTAATTTAATACAAGGAAGTGAGAAGTGATTATATCGTCTTGTATAATGAAGCAACAAATTAGTGGTAATCGAGTGTTTTGAAGATTATTCTGAGCTAACCACAGCCCTTGGAGCCAAATAAGAAATAAAATCTGTCTAGTAATCTTTAACTAGAAGCCAAGGCTTATTATTAATGGTTTATACTATAATATTAATATATTACATTACAAGCTGATATGCTTCGCAATAGCCAGATTTAGGGATATAGATAGATTAATTGAATACAATTGAAAGTTTGAAATAAATTAATATATTTTGTTATTTAAACATTGGGTTAATGATTTAATTAGTTGCTTGTTATACTTATTTAGTTTATAGCGGTAAATAACATTGTACAATAAAAATATATCTTAAAAAAATTGAAATAACTTGCACAACAAGAATAGATCAATCTACACCAAACTTTGCAGTGGTTTAGGGCTCTATAAACTGCACCAAAGGGCACAAAACGGATTTAATTAAACAAATTAGAATCGGAGATATAAAATATAATCTTTAAAAAGGTTTTCATTTTAAACCAATAGTTTACCCTTATAAGGGCATTAAATTTAAATTTTATTAATGTGGGTTAAAAGAGCAGACATTCAGATTTTCAACAGTTATATCAATGAAGGAATTGGATATAAAGTAAAGAAGTTATGAATGATTCAATGAAAAATAAATTAACTTAAATAAATTTCTTGTTTTTAATTTCTACAAAAAATGTATTTAAAGGTTTCAGATGATGCTATAAATGAATATGATTTGCTTTACTCAAATCCTCATTATGTTTTATTACTTTTTAGTGAATAAAAAATCATTTAATAGAATCCGTGATATTTTTTTTCTTATACTTCATAAAGAAACAAATCCATTAGCATATAATAACCATGAAGGAAATGTACACTTTCTGAGCTATGCGCCAAAAATGCTTAATTCTGTTAATTTTTTTTTTTTACCGGAGAAATCGGAATAGCCTATAACCCTCCTGGGAAAATCTTGAACATTTAGCAAAAAGCCCCATCATAATCGGATGAACAGTACGGCAAAAAATAAAATATGAACAAACAAATATTATGGGTATTCGTAATCTTTGGTTTAACATGTTAAAGCGTCTTAAATGGAAAAACTTATGTTAAATGGAGAATGACGTCACGAAACAGACCAGCTAAGCTTGTCACCATTTTATTTCTGTCATGTTAGGTTACTTACTCGTAGTTTGTGTTTTTTTTATTTGGTCTTATGTTTTGAATTTTTTCAAAAATATAATCAGTAGCCAAACTTTTACACTTCTACTTTTCACTTATTTTAGGCATGTTGTAATAAATTACTGTAATCAAAACTTAGAAGTAAACAATAACATGAAGTTTTGGAAGGAAAGGTTACTAAACAAGTTGCCCAGAAAATCCGCTAGGAGCTCTTATGCATTTATTATTTAACATGACTTTAAATAGGGCTGCTCACAATGCTATAATTATAAAATTAAACATGGTAAAACATTTTATATTTAACACAATATCATAAATACCCCTATTGATTTCTAAACATTAGGTGAATTAAGTGCCTTTCAAATTTTTGTATTTTAATAAATGTTCAACAATTCAACTCGTACAGTTTTTTCTTAAATATTCAGAGCACTTTAATGATAATTGTATCAACAATTTTATTTTATCTAAAAAGGTAACTCAGAAAGTTTTTAGCCCAATAAGGTAGCTGCGATGAAAATCTTTGGAAACCACTACAATATTGTAGCACAAATGAAAAATTTGGAGAGGTACATATTTTTTAATAAAAATAATTATAATATCAAAAAATTATCAACCAATGAAAAATCAATGTATACAAGTAAAAACATTTTTTTTATCCTTACCTAGTTGATGAGGAACGTCTTCTTAAAACTGGTGCCAATAACTTCCCATCATTGCTAACTTCTGTCCAAAAAAAAAATAGATTAATAATGCACACATGTTTTTCAATTAGAAGGTTAATATTTTTATTCCATGTAATAAAAAATTTAAAGTTTTATTTAGAAAAATTAACCAGACTGGAATATGTATTGATCAGTGCCAAAAATCAACACATAAATATATATTACAAAAATAATAAAATATATCTTCCTTAGTTGAAGCATTCTTTGTTCAAAAACTCATTAATTTAATCACAATGTTTCGGTACACTGCAATATATATATTTCTAATAATTAGCTA
>NW_027109243.1:1429186-1435379 GCF_000696795.3 Halyomorpha halys | reverse complement strand
ATTAATTTAATCACAATGTTTCGGTACACTGCAATATATATATTTCTAATAATTAGCTAACATTGTTGTCTTCTTTTTCAGTTATAACACTGATATTACATTACATCTCTCCCAAATTAGTCCAATATTTTATATGTAATCTATATTATAAATATATTAAACAATATTTATTCATTTAAAAAGAAAGGAGAATCCTCATTTATCTCCATTGCCACAGAAGGGGGATGGGAAAAAATTAGCTGTGGTTGAAATTAAATAACTACAATTACCATGGAAATGACCCTTATTCATGAATGAATCATTAATAAATAAATATTGTATCCAAGGAAATTTTAGCTATTAGTTTCAACTATAGCTAATTTTTGCCCATCCCTGCCACATTTTACTAAAGAGTTACTCTAATATCCAATATATATATCACCATGTTTTGTTCATACTTCTATTCAATTGTTTTGTTCAAAACATTTTATCACTCCTATTTTACTTCAAAATATGCTTCCCCAGTCTATTGTGTTATTTAGGTTATAATTTTTTTTTTTTTTAATTTAAACTATATGTATGTAACTGACAAAATTTCGGAATATAAATTGATAAAATTGACAAATATGAGGATACATAGTACATGAGTATGAGGTAAATCCTGAAACACACAAGTACAAAATATAGAATAATAATATATTCTGACTGGAAGTTTTCTTCACCACAGCATTTAAAAAAATAAATTAATAAATAAATGATTATGTTTTATATTTACAAATTATTAATGTCTACGAAATGTGTTCTTAAATTATTTGTATCAATCTTGAAATTAACTGTCTGTTCTATGTTGTTAGTTACATGGGTAGTTCCTATTACTTTTTTCATTTTTTGTCAAATTAGTCATCATACATTTATTATTAATCAGGTCTAGATAGCTGACCATAGATAAATAAGTGTAGAAGATGGGCAGGAGGTGCGGTCAGCAAAAAAAACACAAATAAACAAAAATTTATTAATTCGTGCCGACCTTTCGACCTGATTTTTAAGTCTCCATCAGGGCTATAAAACAACCATCATTCAGAGAAACAAAAATAAAAAATAAATAATAGAGTAACAAATTTGGAAATATACATAACAATGAATTGAAAATATAAAATAGTTGATTAACTAATTCCATGGTTATTGATCAAATATTTTATATTTTTAATTTATTGTTATGTATATTTCCAAATTTGTTAGTCTATTATTTATTTTTATGTTTTTCTGAATGATGGTTGTTATATATTTTTGTTTTATAGCCCTGATGACGAAAAGTCGGGACAAATAAATAATTTTTCGTTTATTTGTGTTTTTTTTTCTTACTGCACCCCCAACCATCTTCTCCATTTACATTTATTATTTGTGGATTTCTGAAATCAAAGTCATATTTAGGTTTTGTAAAGGGTATAGCCAGTGCTGTAGTGTTAATATTTTTACTAATGATTAAACATAAAGATCATTAATACATAAGTTATTGACTATTTTAGTTCATAATAGTTGTACCAATTTTCATTTACCTGCACTATTATCAGGATCTTGGCCTTCATTGTCCCCTTGTTTCGCAGAAGACCTACAGAGAGCATCATATGCTAGAATTGAACCCATGGAATCACCTGGAAAATCATCAGTGTTACAATACAATAAACAGATTACAGAGTAGTTATTAATTATTATAATTTGAAAAATGATTTCTATGAGGACCATTTCGCATTTCAAAATTTTCTTGATTTCTTCGATTCCCTTTCCTCTAAGTTGAAAGAACCCACCATGTACAATACCACTTATTATCTGCCTTATTTAAAACTAGAAAAGGATTACAGTAGAAACCCCCTAATATGATCTAGTTGGGACTGAGACATCACTGGTTGAATGGGAGAGTTAGTTTAAAGATGATTCAAGTTGGAAAACTTAAAATATTAAGGGTACTTAGTGGACAGGAACTCAATGCTTAAAGTGTATCAAGCTCTAATCTCTTTCAAGATAGATTACGGCAGCTTTGTTTACGGCTCCGCTCGTATAAATGTTTTAGCTAAGCTAGACTCTGTACACCACACAGGAATACGCCTCGCTACAGGAGCCTTTAGGACAAGCCCAACCCTTAGTCTCTGTGTCGAGACAGGTCTACCACCTCTGTTGTTCAGAAGACAAAAAATAGCCGTTAATTACATGACAAAGTTATACCTACAAAACACGCACCCAACCTTTAAATACATCTTCCAACCTAATTTTGCTGCCAAATTCCAACAAAAAAGGAACTCCACATTGTTACTTTCACAGATAATGGCCTCTACAATAGATAAACTGAGGCAAATCAAACTAACTGCAATAGAAAATGAAGTGCCTCCCTGGACCTATAAAAAACTGAGATTAAACCTTCATCTATCAAAATTTCAAAAGGGAAACACATTACCGGAAGATTATAAAAAATATTACCATAAAATAATCCAGTCTTTACCCGATCACTTGTTAATTTTAACAGACAGATCCAAATCAGACACTACGGCATCCGCTTTTGTAACCCCAAATACTACCTATAAACATAAATTGCACCAACATTGTAGTATATATACAGCAGAAATCGATGCAGTTGTAATGGCACTGAGATACGTAAAGAGCTTACCAATTAATATTGTGGTGATTATTTCAGATTCACTCAGTGTCCTGCACAGCATTGGAGCTTGCACGGCCACTAAGAGAAGCCATATTACAGGAGTGGCAGGCACTGTGGGACAGCAGCCCGCCAAATAAATTGAAGGCGATTAAGAAAAATGTCAAGGCATGGAGCAGCTCCAGTCGCGGCAACCACAGAGAGGAGGTTGTATTGACACGCCTAAGACTAGGACACACCAGGCTCACACACCTTCACTTAATTAAAAAGGAGGATCCACCCAGATGCCAGAAATGTAATCAAAGAATGACAATAAATCATATCTTCGAAGAGTGTGTTTTCTACACGAGAAGAATAAATGAACTGGGTATACCTTCAAATATATCAGAGGCCTTGGGAAATGGAGAAACATTTAAATAAGATTATGACTTTTCTGAAAATACAAGGACTATTTGTAAATATATAATGTATATATATGAATGTATGCGTATGTATATGTGTGTGTATATATATATATTAACGTAACTTGCATATTAGGTTTAACTAAAATTAAGAGAAAAAAAAATTAATTCAGATTTTTAAGAAATTAAACAAAATCATTGATTACAAATATTTTTGTTCATTTAATAATAATGAAGAGATTTGTTTTTTTACCACCAAACCCAAAATATTAGAAATTTTTATAATGAATATAATTTTAGCAGACTTCATCTTATTTTACATCTTAATACAAAATCAAAAAAGCATTTGTAACAATGCGGAATTTTTTTTATTTGAACAAATTGATCAATGAGGAAAGTTGGACAAGAAGAGTCTAAAGATAGATAAACAAAAAAACAAGACAGATCTGAACATCATCCTCAAACTGCAAATAAAACTTTATTTGTTTGCGAATAAAACTTTATCAGTCGAAGTTGAAGAGAGGCCGATTTTATTTTGAGTTATTGAATTTTTTTAGAGTGCTAACACAGGGTAGTTTTTCTACATGCCTGTATCACTCCAATACAAACTTACATCAAATTGACTAGATGTATTTTTATGTAAATATCAATAAATAAATAATAAAAATAATAATATAATAAAAGAATTTTTGAGGAATTGAGTTTAATGCAAATCGATTTTAAGTTATCAAGTTTTTAATGGTAATCAAAAATTGTGAAGTGATTTGATTTATTTATTGAACAGTTCAATAGTTAAGAAACGCACAAGGTAAAAATGAAGCTCTGACTTTACTGTTAAAATAGGGAGTGTAGTAACTGGGCAATATAAACAATTTATGAAGTACACATTACATACAAAGAAATGATATTTATTGAAACTTGGTCTCTTCCCCCTTTAAATTTGATTTGTAAAGAAGAAGGGCTCATCTTATTGTATTTTTTATTTCAAATATCGAGGGTTATTTTTGAGCAAAGATGGGCAAAAATTAGCTATAGTTGAAACTAACAGTTAAAATTGCCATGGATACAGCCCTTATTCATGAATGAATCATTGATAAATAAATATCGTAACCATGGCAATTTTAGCTATTAGTTTCAAATATAGCTAATTTTTGCCCAACTCAGTTTTTGAGTTATATAGTTTTGTCTGTATTATATCTAATACTGTCTGTATTATACCTAATACTGTCTGTATTATATCTAATACTACTTAAATAATAGAATAAGAAAATACCTATAAATACAACTTGACCACAGAAACCAATTCCATCTGTTTTCCTGAATTCATGATAGGTTGCATTCGCAGCTTGAATGGTCCTGTTAACAAGCTCATTGTATTCCGAAGTGCAGGTTGACAAAAGAGGAACAGCCCCTAAGGGGACTGAATCGTGTGTAATTACAGGAGCGTCACCTGCAGAAGGTGATACATCGAAGCTATAAGGGCTGACCCTGAAAAGAAATATTTCAATAAATGTCTTTGCATCAGGAACTACAAACGGAATCAATAGAAGACTTCATAAAAAAATGGTTGATAAAATTTGACTCTCAGTCACCAATAGTTTAAGGCTAAATGTACCGATTTATAGTAAGAATTTTTTTTCAAGAGATGGCAGCACTTTCGGCGCAAATTTACTTTTCTTATCATTTGAATATGGAATAATAAATTTCCCATCTGTAAGCGGATTTACCATTTAGAACCCCATAGAAGTTACTGAAATTGGTTCATTAATTTTTGTTGTAATTATTTTGGGATTTAAAAAATTTATCTTTGTTATTATTTGTAAATCAAAAAAAGTGAGCTTATAGGCACTTGACCACAAGCAAATAAAACAAGTTTGGGCAAACAGATTCATTTTTGGTTGAATAAAATGATCGTAAAGAGAAAAATACGATTTAGGATTAAAGCCGTGAGATTTGTAATTGCTAGAGGAAGTGGCAGTTACCCCACTTCTCTAGGCGTTGACGCTACGAGAGCCGCAATGTTTGTCTGCTTGATCTATGTATTTCCACGGATTTTTGATATATTTTTTTTTCACTAATACCAAAGTGGAATTCCGAAATAAGAATACAACATTTTAAAAATTAAAATAATTTTAATTTTAATAATAATGTTTTTAAATTTTTCTCTTTAGGTAAATTTTGATTTCCTTGTCAAAATATTTCATTGCTAAATTTATCATAATTTACCATTCTAATCACTATATTGTTTTAGTTTATTTTTCTCATATTTAGAGAAATAAAAAAAACCAAGATAAGAAATAAGCATTGTATCGAAAAATTGTTCATTGATAGATGAGAAGATAGTCGACCATGGATAATATTTATGAGAAGAAGATAGTTGGAGGTGCGGTCAGAGAATAACACAAATAAGTTAAAAAGCTTATTTACTAGTGCCAACGTTTCGGCCATAATTTATAGCCTTCATCAGAGCTAAGAAAAAAAAACAGCATAACAACCAGTGAATAAAGGATATATAGAATGATTAAAGTAAATAATTGTACAGAATGAATATAGATAAAAATAATGTAATGAAAGAAGTGGGAAATAAAAGGTATATATAGGTAATTAAGTATATGATTAAAATAACATAATTAATAAAATAAAAATGTAAAGTTATATAATGCAAAGAAACTTTGAAATATGAATAATTTAAGTTAATAATAATAATTTAAAAATGGAAAGAAAATATACGTAACTAATTTAATATGAAAGTCATAAAAGAAGTAAAAAGAAACAAAATACAAAGTTAGTAAGACAAAGAAGTAATTTGAAAAGAATAATAATAATACTTTGTATTGTGTCTGTATTGAAAAATAGACAATAAAAGGAGAGATCAACAAGTTCAAAAATAATAAACAAATTTAATAAAAGCAGTGAACATTACAATAACATAAGAAATACAATTTAATTCTAAAATTTAGTTCTGTCGGGTTCATTAATGTCTAACGACCTCATTAATCTGGGATTTAATAATTTAGGAAGAATGACACATATATTGAAGAAGGAATATGGAAGAAGGTGAGCCAATGGAGGTCAATGCCCAACAAGTTCAGAGGAAAAGCCTTCGGCAGGGACTGGGCGGAAGTTTCAAAAGTAATAGAAACTGAAGACGAAGTGGATGAACAAA
>NW_027109243.1:1395527-1428546 GCF_000696795.3 Halyomorpha halys | reverse complement strand
AATTGTTTATAATTCATCGTTATTATTCACAATCCTTCAATATTTATAGCATTTTAAATAGTTAGGGGTGTCTTTTGCACAAGACTGTACTCTCCTGATGAAGGCCTGAAATTCAGTTGAAACGCTGGCACAAATAAATAAGTTTTGGTAATTTGTGTATTTTTGAAAGTTTAAGGGACCCTTGTTAATATAAACATGTTGGAACAATTATCCTTTATCTTCGTAATGCCGCAGAACCTTCATAATACAGTGGGGTCTCTAATGACCCCACAAGCTCTCTTACTAGTAAAGACTTATAAAAATTAACCCCAATTCTCGAGTCACTCAATGACTTTTTTTACAAAACTATCTTGAACAATATTAGTAAGTTTCCATTAAATTTACAGGGCCATTTTATTACACAGTTCTTTTTTTCCTAATTAAAAAACAGTTGGGGTCCCTTCAGGAACCTCATGGTATTCGCCATACTTGAGTTTCCACTGAATTATTTAGGAATGACCATGACTGTTTATGTTGAACAAACATTGTCCGAAAGTACTTACCTAATATGTGAATCATACTTATGAGAGAGAGCATGTAGAAGAAACCAAAAAATGTAATGAGAGACAGAGGAAAAAACAGGAATGGGTCGCAAGACATAAACCAGTAGATGTCCAATGGTTTTGTTTATGAACTGAATCGATATAGGAGCAGGAAAATATTCACAGAGTCGAAACAAGGGTACTTACAAAAATGGAGTTAGTTTCTGCTGACTCTTAAGTAAAATAATAGTTGAACCAACTATAACGAGAAGACTGAACAACCCATCACCATCAATTTTATATCTAAATACAAAGTCTAATACAGAGTCTAGAAATGATGAAGAATGTCTTGGAAACCATTGAGGATAAGAATTGTGCTGGCGAAGAGATTGACTTGGAAGAAGCAGAAGACTCAGAACCAGGTGCGAACATAGAATAATAATTAATTATGTTTTTGTTTTTTTCAAAATATTTTTAAAATCCACTCCTAATACCCATTTTACCATTTATTCTCGCTAACAAAATGGAATGTAGAATACTAGAATTAATAAAATAAGTAAAAAATGCAAAAATTCTACTGGGGTCCTAAAAGGAATACTGTATTATTTGTTTGTTTCAGGCTGTGGTATAAGGAAGGTTGAAAACATGTGAAAAGAAGAAAAACAATGCAAAGTAAACACTAGAATGCACCGTACATTCGCCAATTTAATTTTGATGTTTTTTCTCTTTTTTTATAATATTTTGAGACAGAAGCATTTGCTTGCTGCACCCCTAGCATACCCCAGGAACCACTGATGTAGACCAATGATGAACAGAGAACTGACAACAGGTGTCTAGTTTACAAGCGATTCGAACCAAAAATGACAAAATGAGATAGCTTCGCAGCTTCATGCAATCCAGAAAAAAGTAAGATGCTATGTTGCCTATAATCCATTAAAAAAGCTTCAAAATTTCTATTGTACCACAATTCGATTGTTTAGAGTTTCCTGCAATGGTCACTGATGTAACTTTATTATACTAATAATTATTTTTTTTTTTAATGTTTCCTGAATTTATTGGAAATATTATCATTACAGAAAAACAATGAAACTTAGAAAGTGTTTGGTCAACAAAGCAGCAGTTTTGCTAACTTCGAAATATTGCTGCCGTCTTGACTAATTGAACAAAGTTACATTTTGAATTTCATGTCTTCTTGTACACACATTGTTTTCAACATAACATCTTTTTGACTGAAAGTTAAAAGTTGTTTAACTTCCAATTTTATTAAACAAAGCTAATAAGTTAAGAATGAAAATTACATTGAACATTATTAAGCTTAACTAAACTATTCATACAAAAGGGGATATTAAAATATAGTCATCTTTGTTTTCATCTCCAATTCTCTTTTACAGATTATTATTTATGTATGAATACAATAAAAAATAAAGAGTTAGTTATCATAACAAATTAAATTTAATTTAATTTAAATGCCATTTACCCAGAGAGTATAGAGAGAGCATCTGAGGTAATTGACGGACAGGGAACGAGCCGTACCGCAACATGTCCAATCAGGCTTGTATAGTGTGACCTCATAACAGCTTCGAGGGCACCTCTGAATGTTGTTATGTCTGATTTCTTAGCCATCATTTCTACATTAGCATCTGAAAAGTACAAAAAAAAAAAAATACTTATAAGTAAATTGGAACATATCCTCCAAGGCATCTGAAAAGAAGATGGCCTCGAGACCTTATATTGTAAAAATGTTTTTAGTGTGCTACTATTGGGTAGTTTCTCTACATGCTTGAACCATACCATTATGATTTCCTCATATTTACTTGATGTATTTATGTATAATAGTAAATATCAATAAATAAATTTAAAAAAAAAAAAAAAAATTGGAACATAATTCAAAAATAAAATAAGTTCTTAAGATTTTCTTTTGAACAAATTAACATTGGTATAGACAAAAAAAATAATTACAAAAGAGTCCCAATAATAGGAAAGTTCACAAAATCCTAAACTATAATTAAAGTATATTCTTTTTACTCATTTTTTTACTTACTATTTACTTAATTTTCATTAAAAATTACTAAGATTACAATAAAACCACAGTTTTACTAGATAATAAAAAGTATACTGGAAGATCGCTGATTGTCCATGTGTAGTAATAAAAGGAAGATGGTTCGGGTGCGGTCAAAGAAAAATTCAAATAGTCGTGAAACTACTTATCATAAGCCAACGTTGCAGGGCTGAAAATCAGATACAAGAATTAAAAAATCAGGGCTAAAAAAATACAAACACTTAAATGTGCTAAAAATAAATGAACAATGTTAATTAAGAATTTAAAAAAAAACTTGTACAGTGAAGCTTAAAATTAAATTAAACCCTCTCCCCCCCCCCACTCTCTCTCCTAACTGTCACCTCATTTCCTTGGCTGCTCACCATCTGACAGGTACGCTTCTTATCTCGTTCGCTATCTTTCTTTATGCTTGATTTTACTCTTATTCCCTTTTCCCATATCTTGTATGCCTGTATTTTTATAATTATTTTTTATCTGTTGTTATTTCCGTTTTCTTTAATTGTCTAAAAAACCTTTTGTTATTCTTACATAATTTTAAGCTTCACAGTACAAGTTTTTTTTAAATTTTTAATTGACACGTTCATTTATTTTTACCCCATTTAAGTGGTATTTTTTTTTTAGCCCTGCAAGGTGGAGCAAAACATTGGCCTCTAATAAATATTATAATAATTGGCTTATAATAAGTTTCACAACTATTTGAGTTTTTCTTAACCACACCCGGACCATCTTTCTTTTAATAAAAAGTATACTTTTGTGAAGTAAAGTATACAATTAGAAAAGTATACTTTTCTCATGATTATACTTTAAAAAATTGCATGAAAATTCCGAGTAAGTTAACAAATTGAACTAATTAATTTACTACTAAACATTTTCGATCCTCTGATCATCTAAGATCTCATGGTCATGATCGAGGCTTACTGTCATACATGTTGTCCTCCCTGTCACAAATAATTTCTAAGATGACCCATACAGGTTTTTCCTACCTCCTAACTTATAATAACTTACAAGAACTATAAAACATTTCACCCTCTTATCACTAATTTTTACCCGATACTTGATTATGTTCACCCAAAAATAAAATGTAATAATATTATAATTTATTAAAAAATTGTATTCTTAGGTTTCCCTTCATTCTGTAAGCCCTGTAACGTGGGGTAAAACGTTGGCTCATTATAAGGTTTACGAACTACATTTTTTTTCTTTTCTTCAAATATTTATACCATTGAAACAGTATAAGATCAGTTAGGATAAAATATTAAATAAAATGAATAATAATCTTAAGACTATTATAATACAATAATAATACCTAATAAACTGCCGGCATGTAGAACAAGAATAAGGACACTAATTGGACAGGTTTTATGAGGACTCGCGACCGAGAGGGTCGGAGAGCCTGGATGAGGTTGATCAACACTCTTTCCTCTTTCGATATGTGTTGACTTCAGGTACCTCTGAGAGAAGATGCTATCATCTGCAATCGATAAAAATTTGCTCTATCAATATAAACCTTATTTCCTAATAAGAAATAAATCATTTAAGTATCAATATGTATGTTTTATAAATGTTTTTCTTTCACCAGTAGGGGACTGTTTATTCCAATTAAAAAGTATAATACAAATTTAATAAAAATGCAAATTGATTAATTAAAAAATTACATCACCCATATTAATAAAAAAATTTAATTATTATTTTTTATGTTTGTGTATAGCTTTATAATAATAACAAACCATAAGCATTGATGGCCAAAAGGTTTTATGCCTTTATAATAAATGAGCCCTAATAGAGCTATTTATGTTCAACAGTACTCGTTATTTTTAAAAAACAACATTTCATAAAAAATGCACTGTAATATCTGTAGTTAGTAAATTTATTTTCAGAAATCTATATCTCAAAAACCTTCCCTCACACAGATGTATATGTAGCACTCAAATTAAAGCTAGTCTAACATTGTACAAAGTAATTTATGACGTTTATTAGTTTTAATAAAATAATGTTATATTTGACAAAGTAAATTCACAAAATGTTAATTTCTAATTGTTCGGATAAAAGTTTTAATATTTGTAAAATATATCTCAGGAACCATAAGACGTACATATCTGCCAACCCTCAAAATAAAGGTAATTAATCTTAATACAAAGTAGTTTATAACATGGATCTTCGGAGGGATAGTAGTTTTTATGATATTCGCATAAGAATATAAATTTTGTCCGAATAACTGTAAATCAATTTATTTTAGCGAATATCATAAAAAACAATCTACTTTATACGACATTATACTAGCTTTAATTTAAGTGCTCATAGACATCTTTACGTCAAATGGTTTTTGATATAAAGATTTCTAAAAAAAAAAAAAAATTCACTAACTTCTGATCTTTTAGTGCATTTTTTATGAAATTTTGTTTCTAAAAAAGCTGTATCTCGGAAACTATCGAATGTAAATAGCTTCATTACAGCTCATATTTTATCAGATTTACTCTACTTTGAATGATGTTCTCTTAGCTTTCTAGTCTTATTAGTAGTTTTAAAAATATAGAGCTCCGAATGAAAAAAATATATTTTTTTAATATTTTGAAAAAGCTGCTGTTTCTTATTCTCCTACCTATACTTGGCAGACTCGTCAATTTAGGCTATTAATTATATATAGTTTTCATTAAAGTAATCAAAAATTGAGGTGAAATAACTGTCATTTTTCTCCTTTTAGAGTCTTGTACTATAAGGTCACATAGTTTCATATTTTATCCAGAACTGAGAGCAGTAAAAATAGCTCACCATGGCTTTCTACGACAACATTTGGTGACGCATCCAAGTCTTCTTCCGCAAGCAAATCAAGCGAGCTCCACTTGGCTAACTTAGCAGAGTTATCTTCCTCATCTAATACGAATAAACGGTAATAAAATAACATTAAATTAATAGGAAAAAAGGTTGATTATTACATCAATGATTTCGTTAGACTGAAGAAATGTATTAGGTATTTTATTTTCTATTTCATATCAAAACCTTTATTAAATAATGAACAAATCATAAATAATTTTTATTTCAATAAGATATTGAAAAATATTAGTATTTTTGTTAGATTGAAGAATCTTTAACAAATGTAAATATTGAGAAAAAAAATATTGTCAGGAAAGCATACCAATAATGTTTAATTGATATAAATAAAATAATGAAGAAATATTATTTTTTATTTAATTTTAATTGTAAGAATCAGAAAAAGAAATATAAAATTACCCTGACAATCGAAAAATTCCTCATCATCTGACGGAGAATCTTCGCTATCCCTCACAATACTTTCCATTCTCCAATTACTTGCAGTAATAAGAGACGTTTTATCAGTTGGAGTTGGAGGAGGATTTTCTTTTGATCTGCAATGCTTTTTTCCACAAGATCTAAATAAAATAATAAGACAGTCTAAACAAAATAAATCTTGAAGAAATGAGATTTCTTAAAATTTAAGAGTAAAATATCTGGTGTGTACGCTCACAGTAATTAACTTACCACTAAAATTGTAATATAAAATACATTTATCATTCAAATGGACATATGGAATGTTCCAGAATACTAATATATTATAATATATATTTATTTTATCTTCCTTATAAATAGTTTATATAATTTTGCTATCCTAATCACCCAAAACTCAGTGGCTGTTCACAGAATCCTTTATTCTCCCTTTTATTAAAAAAGCATTACCACCAATAAACTTTTATAAGTGATGGCAGCTTTCAGATAAATTATATTAACCATTTATAAGAAAGTTAAAATAAATACTATTTAACAATATATCTTACGGTTTAATAAGATTATTATAATAATATTATTTAACATAATTTACAATTTACTATTCTCTAAATAAATTAATCTATTTTTTGGGTGATTAGGACAGCAAAATAGGCCCCATACAGGAAAGGTTGTCCTGAGGTGAGTTCTGTATGTGACCTTAGTGTCAGTGTTAAGTATCAAGTATTGTTCTGTTATGTAATGTATGCAATGTACTGAACTCGGACAGCAACAAGGAACAAGAGAGGATCTAGGGGTGAAACCCCTAAGCGAGATCTTAGAGAAAAAACAATTATAGTGGTTCGGCCATGTATGCTGAATGAGGGAAAATCGTGAATCACACTAGTTACTCGAAGCCTAACCAACAGGGAGAAAAGAGAAGAAAGTGGCTGGAGTCCATGAAAGCATTGGCTAGTGACCGAAACAGTTGGTATGCATGGACTGAGGCATGCTGAAAGGCACAAAGGAGGAAGGAAAAGAAAAAGAAGAAGGAAATTTAATTACCTTTCAAATGATTTTATTTTACATTTTGTGTTTTGCACAAATTAAGTGTTCTTTTTTTGATAACTTTTGAAAACTGCTCATCAAAAATTTTACCTGATTACAATACTTCTTATTATTTTTATATTTCATTTAATAAATGAAATATTTAAAAAAATCATGAAAAATGTGTATAGTCTAGTTTTTCATTATATACAGGCTTATGTGTGGTTGAAACAGAAACGCCATATTTAAATGATAATTTTGATCTGGCATTGATGCGGTCGATTTTCCAGTGTAGAGCAAAATTACTCAATTTAAGTGTAAAACCATGGATGAATGATAGTATCAATAACTGTCTAGAAGGTAAGGAAGAAAAAGGAAAACTTTTCACTTCTTGGGAACCATTCACAAGTATAGTGAAATTAGAATAAAATATTTTAGGCAGTGGACCTGCTCTCCAGAACAATTACTCTGATTATTAAAAGGCTCTAATTGGAGAGCTATAACCATTTATGTACACTGGAAACACTGGAAAGCACAGGCTACAATGGAAAGAGCTCAGTTGGTTAGCATGAGAGGAATTAATGCCCTACCACAGTTTGTTACTGGTATGATATTATTGTTTTGATTCTTTTAACAATAACATATTGTTTTAAATTATTGACATGTTGAAAGTATTGTTTTTAAAGCATTTGACTTATTTCTTTAAAAAGTTTCATTATTAATGTGTTTTAGTTAAAACTGTACACAGGCTTAGACTGACAGATATTGTCTATAGATCTATTTTTGTATTTTTTTAAAATAAAACACATTTCATTCATTTATTCATTCAATACTTCTTATACCTAGTAGTGGTAAAGTAAATAAAAAACTGACATTGTTTTAAAATACGACTAACAATTTAGTGATTTTGAAGAAAACTTATCTTAAAGCTCAAAGTATCTCTTACCTATGGGACAGCGAAGGCGATGGTTCAGGACTTGCCTCTGACGACTCTGCTTCGATAGCACGGTGCTTGGGTAAAGGACTAGAATTTTCAGGTTTCTCTATACTACCCAGGTTAGCTGCGAGTGTACTACTGCCGTCATTTGGAGCCGACAAAGTACACACATCTCCACAGCTTCCACTACCCCCTATAAACATTTTTCATTCATTACTTAAAAATGATTAGAGGTGCAGTGATGTAAAAGGGAATAAATCCAAATTTGAAAATTTTTCTTAAAACCACAAAATATGTATAACTTAGGCGATTGTATCAAGAGTTTTTAAACTACATCATTGGATTTATTCCATTCTGCAAGGGAAAAAACTCATGACAATTAAATGTTTTTGTTAATTTAGTTACTAAACATTAATAAAAATTCAGTTACTGATGAAAAATATTTTATTAACCTATGAATAATAAAGTTCAACCTCCAAGGATTTTTTTTTTAATGAGATTAATTTTTGTGTAAATATAATTTGAAAAATGGACCATAAGTAATAAAAGCATTAACCTGCTAGGCAGGTTTGAATCGGTAATTCTGAGGAGGATCTTAGGGTCTGTATGCGAGAATGGTAATTGGCGAAGAAAGAAAAATGGTGAAGTTTGGGCTCGACAACGAATTTAGCATCCCCTCGTGTATCAGGATACAAAGGCTAAATGGCTTGGCCATGTGATGAGGATGAGCGAGGCATCAGTGGCTAATTAATTGTACATTAACGTTCCGGGTGGTTGTGCTGTGAGGTGGTAGGGTGAAGGGCCGATGGAGGGATGCTGTGGAGCAGGATCTGCGACAACTGAGGATCCCAGTTACCCTTACAGAAGATAGAGAGAGATAGTTGGCGGCTATTGAGCAGAGCAAGGGCAGCTTCATGCTCCTGTAGTGCCAATAAAAGAAGAAATATAATTTCCTTCGTTAATGTATTTGTTAAAATGCATGAAAGTAGTTTTTAAGAAAATTGGATTTGGGATTTGCTCATAATGTCTTATGTTCATATAATCATGTTCGACCTTTCACAACATGATTTGTCGGGTGTTAAAAGAAAGTTTTAAATTTTGGTATTTCATAATATAAAGACATTTTCAACAGAATATATACTTTAATCATGTGCTTATTTTTGACCATTGATTCATTACCAGAAGATGGTCAGGTTGAGATCAGTACAGTAGCAATAAACACAAATAAGTCCAACTTTTTTTATTTTATTTGTGCTGACTCTTCAGCTAAATTTTAGACCTTCATCAGGGCTTATAACAAAATGAGATGAAAAGAAATTAAGAAGATAACAAATAATAATATGGGAAGGTAATGAATAATATGAGAATAGTAAGAATTTGTACAAAAAAATAAAAAACATCAAATCATCACTGCCCATTACTGGACAAAATTAAACTTCAAACTGTCCAGTTTTGAAAAAGTTCCACTAAAATAAGTAAATAAACAAAATAAAAATAATTATGAAGTACATAAATATTCTTGAATTTTTTTACACCATTTTTCTTAATATTTTCGGTAATGCAAACTTTTTAGTAATCCGAACGACCCCATGCAGCAATTAGTTTGGATTACTAAGATTACACTGTATACCTGATTACTTAGGAAATATTATTACCAAAGTGATACTACTTATCGTTGGTGAGGATCAATTCTCTCAATAGGGCAAACTGAGTGTGTTTGAATCATCAAGATTCAAGTCTGACGTTTACCTGTTGGTTCAGCGTTTATTAACATTTTAGGGATCTGCTCGTTACTAAGCCCTACAACCTTACATGCCCATCTTACATGCCGCAATGCTATAGTTTGAATTATATTTACTGGGTGTAGGTCCCTTAATTCAGCATTGTGAAATATTCTAAATTCTCATTAATTCATTCTTTTTCAGTCCGAATATTTTGCGTAATACTTTATTTTCGAAAACCTTTACAACGCTATTCATACCTTAGTGTAAGAGGCCACGTCTCACATCCATAAAGAACAGTGGGGAGGATAATGATTTTGTAAATTCTAATTTTTAAGTTTTTCGATAGAAGGCACGAACTAAGCAGTTTCGAAATTGAAAAATAACAAGCATTTCCCACCTTCAACCTAGCTTTTATTTCCTCATCAATGTCGTTTTTTCCAGTTACTGTAGAAGTAAAATGGATTAAAATAAGGGAGGGCGCAGGGTGCCCTTTTGATAGGTAATATATTTGCTGTGATCGCAAGGCATCCGCTTGGATGGCTGCTCCAGTGTCTAGCATTGGCAAGTATCCACCAATGCCCAAGCATTCTTCCATAGAGTCTCATCAGCCTACTGGAGACAGCTTAACCTGGCTAGTTAGACAGCCTAACACTGTTAGGTATCAGTCCTGATTCAAGTTGCTATTTAACAACCTGAGATCGCAATACACAGTTAGTTTAAGAAGCAATAAAAATTAAACTTAAATTTCTTAAATGACTGGATGAAACAATTTGTTTCAACTTTCTATAGAAAGGTTTTTTTTCATAAAAATTATAAGTTGGTACAAAATATTCTTTATATCTACTTGAAACAAATTCATACTTTACAAGAGAGTATATATATACGCGATAGGAAGGAATAAGTTTAAATTTCAAGGACAACCTTAAATAAATAATTGATTAAATACCACTCAATACTTCAGTTAATCAAATAAGAAACCAGAATGAACCGGTTTAAACGAGACAAATAATGGCCACCAAGCCTTTGTTTACACACCTCTCACATCTCACAATGCCTTCTGACTTTGTGCTGCTAACATGTCATAATATTTCAACATTTGAGAAGTATTTGTTTTTATTCGTAGTGTAGTGGTTAATTTGAAAATAATGGTTTCAGAATGATTTGTTAATCCTCTAAAAAGTTTGTGTAATATTTATGGGAACTATGGAGTATGAAAACATTTCTGAATAAGTAATGCGAACGAAAAGTGTCCTTTTATTAATTTAGTATGATATTGGAGGATCAGATAAGTCTGGAGCGTATCCAAAGTTCATCCAGTATACCTAAGACAAAACATTGAGGGTAAAATAAAGAATCTTTTTAGTTCAGCATATCAATATTCTCTGGAAAGAGTCTAAACAGTAAACTGATGGCATTACATTCTTATATTTGTTAAGTACAAGATGAAGCCTCTGTTTCAAATATTTCAACAAAATTGGAAAATATTTTTGAAGAATTATAAACAAAGAAACAGCTCCAGTGGCAATGAAGAAAGTAATTTCGACGAGAGGAAAAGTTTAATAGATCCAAAAAGTTGTTTCTACCCATTCATATCAAATCAAACCTAATTAACTTGCTTACTCGTCAATCTAACTGAAGGAGAATATTTTAAATATCTCATGAACATTATTCTCTGGATAACTGAGCCAAAATTATAAATGTTTGACAGTTGGACCTAACGTCATAAAACCGAACAAAAGGAGGCAGCTGCATTCCTAAAACAGTCAAAACTATTTTCAAATAACAGATTTGGCACTAGGTTGACAAAGGATAAAATTTGAAACTGGACCTGACTGGTTTTGGAATATACCACAGCGCAGGACTAATCATAAAATGGAAACTTATAAAAAGAAACCAGATGAACATGTCAATTGTAACTAGGTTTTTCATGAGCAAAAGGAGGTAAACTACAAATCTTTTATTGTAAATTCATTCCATAAGTTTTATATAATAAACTTTAAACAAGGAGAGTATCAGACAAAACAAAGTTGTATGATAATAATAATAACAGTAAATTAAATTAATTTAAAAAACAAATTGATTTGACTACATACGGAATGCAGAGCCTCATATTTTAATTATATCATATTCGTGTAGTACTTACTTAGTACTAATAAGTTCTCCGGAAAAAGAATTTTGGATACTAATACAATATATTTGAACAATGTGATCCATACAAGTGAAAAAAAAAAAGGAAGTAAAGTAAGTTCATATCCAGGGGCAAATGTATAAGTGGGGATTTTTCTGAAATTTATTCCGTTAGGAGACATGCCATATATCGTAATTTTAAATAAATCCATCATATTTACTATAAATTACCAGATATTTCCTCTATTAACAAAATAAATTTTTAAAAAATTCACACTTCTGTACTTGGCCTGGCTTTCCTTAGTTTCATTAATATTAATTACAATAATACAAATAGAATATAACATTCAGAAATACAAACTGTAGTAAAGGATATACTTTATGTACTTTACATGAAGGGAGAACAAGAATTATGACATAATATGTACAATTTCTATTAACAAATTAACATATACTACTTGTCTCAGAGAGTGTCTTTCAACTAATCTATGTATGAGGTACCCACACCTCTTAAGACTATTTAGAAATACAAACTGTAATAATTATAAGTATAAAATATCTTTATTAAGGATATCTACCTTAGATGTTTTCATAATTATTAAGAAAACATTAAAGAAAACATACCAAGAGTCCTATTAAACAAAATAGGAATGCTATGCTAGGGTGAAACTCTTAGATTAGATTAAGGAAAATAACAAGGGCTCCATATGTATAAAAAAGGTTGAAGGCCTAAGTAGTAAAGACACCGCTGACCTCAATGGTGGAAGAGCAATGAAGAAATCAACTAACTGTAGAGACTCTATTGCTAATTTTTACTAATAATAAAACTACCATAAATAATTTAAGGAAAAAAAAAAAAGAACATATAAATATTTTACAATTTTCATAGTTATCTTCACTTTACCAATTACTTGTCATTATGTTTACATATTTTGAGTTTTTGTCAATGATTAAAAGACAGCTAGGTGCCGCTGATGTGAACAGGTGATGTTAAAATAATGTTTTGTCTAATTATGTAAATTAGGTTTTGTCTACCCAACTGTATATTTCTTTAATATCCCACAAAAAACTGTTGGGACTGAATAGATTCCCTACTTAAGACTCCATCTTGATAAGGGACTTACTTGGAATCCCCTTACTAAACTAAAACAACAAGAAACTGCTCGTACATTCAGATTACACTACACCTACACGACAAACGCTTAAAACTTCCCATTAACTAACTCCAATACAACTCTAAAGTTAACTCTTTTACACTACGATAATCAGACCAATTGGGACATACGGAATTGAGCTTTGGGACTCTACTAAACCATGAAATCTCTCCCGTATCCAATCTAAAATCATTGATGTTCCTTATTACATTACAGATAAATTCATCCATAAAGACCTCAATACCCCATTTTTTGTAGATTTGGCCCAAACAGATATACATCCTTATATAAACCCATTAGTTCTTAATCTCTTATTCTTAACAATCCCTGATAATCTTCCAAGGTATCAGAAAAGAAGATGGCCACAGGATCTTCTAATTTAAAGCAATGATTGAAGTATTATCATTGGATGGTTCCTTTCCAAGATTATCATGTGTTCTAAAAACTTTATCACATTTACTTATTGCATCTTTTTTTTTTTTTTATACAGTTGTGAATTATAATAGATGAAAAAAAGGTTATTAGAAAGTGGAACAAAATTTAGAACAAATAAAACTACGAATGACAGGAGTGAAGATTTAATGTTTTAGTTTTATTGACTAAATACTGGAAAGAAGCTGAATAAAAGATAAAACACAAAATTCACTACAATGGTGCACATGCATGTTTTTTTGCATTCTATCATCAATCCACACATTACAAAACGTTTAGGTTAAAACCAAAATTATTTGCTATCATCAGTTCAAAAGATATTAATTTTGTAAGTTGAGCTATTAGGCTATCTGATATCAATGCAAGCCGTATTTGACAACTGAGTCAGTCACTTTAGCCAGTTGTTATTTCACAAAACAGCAAAATAATTATATCTGAAATAATGTTTAAACATTTTTTTTTAAATAATGGATACTAGAGATATAGTATATTATCCGGAAATGATTTACTATAATTGTAGCAACTGTAGTAGCCACTACCACAGAGTAAAATGTATGACAGTATTGTAACACTAGAATTGACGTGATAGCTGGCAGTACATAAAGTGGAAGTGATGCTACTGACACATTAAAATAATGATACTTTACTACCACAGCAGCAGAAAATAGACAGTGGACAGAGACAGATGAAGCTCACTACTACTAAATAAAACACCCGCTCTAGACACCAAGATTAGTTACCTACACCCAAAGTTAGAGGATTGGGTACAGAGTTTAGTGGAAACCCCAGGACCAGGGTAGAGAGGAAACCCTGCCCTGTTTCACTGATGGATCGAGAATGGATTTGACAGAACTAACAGGGGCAGGGGTTTCCTACATAGAAGAACTAGGCATAGAACTAAGCTTTCCACTAGGCAAACACTGGACTGTCTTTCAGGCAGAAGTGTCTGCCATCTTGTCAGCAGCTTTATACCCTGAAGGCACTAGCTGTGAAAGGACTGGCATCACCATCTTTCCAGATAGTCTGTCTGCCCTTCAAGCCTTGGAGTCACCTCTACATTGGTAAGAGAGTGAAAAAAAGCCTTAGAATCATTAGCGTGCTTAAAGAAGCTTCAGCTTGTGTGGGTCCCAGAATATAAGGGAATCACAGGTAATAAAAAAGCTGATCAGCTTGCTAGAATCGGGGCTGAGCACTCTCCTATAGGACCAGAACCATTCCTAGGCATCAGAGAAAAGTAATTCTTGACTGGACAGTACCACAGCAGCAACTACCATGGAGTAGACTTTATGACAGTTGCCATCATGACGGTGTACAACAGTGGTTCACAACATTTTTTGTTATTTGTAGGAAAATGATGAAACCCTTTTGGTAGAGGTAGGTAAATGGCGGAACAACTACATTATAAAGTGCAAAATGATGCCTTTTCATCAAAGGCCAAGAGAGGCATGGATACCTATGCAAAATTAAAGAAAATTTGAGATCGTATGTTTCAAAACTGTGTTGAGTCGACGTTAAATAACACATCCCTAAATTATTTCACGGAACCCCTGGAGGAGACCAGTGCAACCCCAGTGTTCTGCTGTACTCCAGTTGGGACAACTAGCCTAAAATGAACTCAACCACAGAACCCCAGTTAGAACGAACCACATGTCTAAAATAAACTCAAACTATTTATAAAATAATAATTAAACTATTTATTGTGAGCTAATGTTTCGCCCCACTTTGCAGGACATCACCAGAGCTAAAAAAAATTACAACCAAAAATTATGTAACACAGTAAGAGAATATAAAACATGAACATGAAATAAGAGTAAGGTATGGCTAAAAATGATTTTAAATATGTGAGTTTACATAAAAATGAACAAAGTAAATTAATTTACTACTTTATTAATAAAATGGTTTAAAATATGTGAAAGTTTATATAATAATTTAATTTTTTTTTTTTTAATTTAGCTATACCCTAGTTTACTTTTATTCTATGTAATCTACTCAAGTAAAAACTTTGTTATATTATTTTATTTGTTTGTATCTTTTTTAGTCTTGATGAAGCCCTGCAATGTGGGGTTAAATGCTGGCTCAAATTAAATAGTTTAATAATTATTCGAGTTCTTTTGATCGCAACTGGGCCATCTTCATATTATATACAGTAAACAGTCAATCAACGATCTTTCAGTATTTCGGTTTCACTTAATTGTGGTTGTTATCTTCATTTGGTTTTTTTAGCCTGAATAAAAGTCAGAAATTTATTCCAAAACGTCGGCACAAATAAAAGTTTTACTTATTTCTGTTTATTGCTCTGGTTACTGCACACCTGACCACCTTTTCATCAAATTGAATCTACAGTTAACTATAAACACATCACAGTCATTGTAGTATAATCTTTAAAATATAGTATTGACGTTGATTACTTACTCTCAATGTACAAGACTTATTCCATGATATCATAATATCTGTCCTGTTCATTCAAAAAGAAAAAAAGGAACAAAAAATAAGAAAAATAAAAAAATAAAACTTTATTGTCACAATTTCAAAAATCAACCACCACAACATAACATATGCATATAGCCGAACAGATACTATACACTTTATTTTATTAACAATCCACAATTTATGGTATATACTCACTAATAAAAATAAAATAATAACTAACTTAACAATTTGTTCAATAATGGTTCTTTTACAATATTTAATAAATTATTCTTTTAAAAACCAAATTGGGCTCGAAACTTTCTTACACAAATAAACTCTACTAGTGTGTAAAATCAATATGGTTTTTTCTTAGATCCCAAAAAGTAGGTACCAATGTTTTCATATAGAGGTGAAAAACACAGACTTCACATTGCAGTATTCACATGTTCAGTTTTACAATTAACGAATATTTCTTTAAACATACAATTGTTTGATAATTTATCAAATTTGAAAATTTAATACTTATAATAAATTTTCTTTATACCAGACATAAAATTTAGTCATTTTTAAAAAATCATAATTTCACTTGTTATTTACCCAATATTACGACAAATATATATTCCGAACATAGTTTACTTTCATAAACATTTTTTCTTTGGTCTATTCCTTTTTTCTGTAGGTTTTACTTTTCTTTGTAAAGACCACATAGAGAATCACATTTCATGGTCAAACTCTGAGTATCATGATTTTAACTTCACTCGTACCATCTCGAAATTTAACATTGACAATACATCAAAGTAGCTGAGAAATTTAACTAAGTCATCAACATGACATTTCCTGAACTGGAACATTATTCCTGAACTACTAAGCTATGAAAATCGGAACCAGTAGTGAAAGAAGAATTATATTTTCACTAAAATTTTATTAACTGATTTAAAACTTCTATATGTTAAACTTGAAGGTACATTTAAAATGTTTAATGCATATAGTATTCAATACATTTCAGTAAAATTTTTATGCTGGAAGGAATTGGTTTAGAGAGAGGAAGAACTCCTCAAAGAATGTTAGAAATAAATTCCCAGGCCATGTCATACACTTTAGAATGCTTTTGTTCCTTACGTGAATTTTTCTACGTAATACCGGAATTGGCATGCATATTAAATTTTTAAATTGCAAACATTCTATATAGTTTGATATATAGAAATTCCTATAATGTGAAAATTTAATTTATAGATATTTAACTATAACTGCTAATTCTTTCCATACACTAATTTTGCTTCTATGCAGTTTTTCATATGATTTGTATAAAAAGTAACTTTTTTATTTACTATTGAAAATCAACTTACTTTTTCTTTTTTTTTTTTAATTTTATATCCAAGAATGGAAATATTGAGTTAGTGTTATTTCCAGATCATTTACTGGGAAACTGTCGGATAAAAGAGAAGATATGTTAAAAAGAACATTAAAAAATAGGAACTGACATAAAAATTAATAATAAATTGTGAAATATTCAACATTTATGTATATGTTTTAAGTTTTAGAGTTTATGATAATAAACATGCATTATAATTTTGTATCATAACAAAAATATAATCATAATGTATTGATTGATAAATATTGATGTATGATAGAAAGAAGAAATAATTATCCAATGCACAAATAAACAGTGGCACACATTTGTAAATATTTGTTATATTTATTTAACAGCTTAAGGCTGAAGGGCACAACACATTGTTCTTGCGTTTCTAAGAAAAGAGACAGTAACACTCCAGGCCCCTTTGATTTTGTCACCACAGCAAAAAAAATAGAGCAATTTGTAAACAAAATATACATTTTTTTTTCTTTAAGAAAAGGAGAATGGTGAAAAATAGATTTTTTTTTTTTGGTTTTTATTAAAACTTCAAATCTAAAATATTGAATTTTGGAAATTTTAAAAAAGTTTGATTGAGCAACGGTGTAGAGAAAATCTGGAATCAAATGTATTTTGCAGTTTTAAATACATGTAAATGTTCAATTGGAAATTTTAGGTATACAAGTAATGCTGCCACCCCACATAAAGACTTGTGATAAGAAAAAGGAGTAAGTTATGGCACATAGGGTCATCTTAAAGATTTGAGTCTTTAAACATTTTTTTACTGCTACATAAATAAATTTCTGTTAAGAGGCTGTTTGTAGCTGAGAGAGTTAACATGTCACTTAAGCAACCTCGCAACTAGTTCAATTTCAGCCTGGAGGGGCTGAATTCTATTACACGGTAGCCTCACGGAATGAAAATTTGACTTTCCCCCTTGGTTAGAACATGCTCGATAATCCGAGGATAACTGCCCTGTATATGCAGTTTTTAGCTGAGTGACTATGCTTTTTTGAATCCAGTCTGGGAAGTGAAATTTTATTTTTGTCAAAATAAAATGAAAACTTGATCCCCGACCATAGTTAGAATAGGTTCATACGCTGTACACCAGCGATTTTCAAATTAGTTGTCCCAAGCATATGCCATGCTGAATAGCAAATATTCAGTGCATTCTAGCATTTACTTTGCACTAATTTTTTTCTTCTTTTCTAATGCATTCAACTGCTCAAGGGATAATTGTGCCAACATTTCTCAACAAGGGTGCCATGAAATTTTTTGAGCCTAATAAGGATGCTGTGGCAAAAAAAGTTTAGGAATCGCTGCTGTAGATGCCCCCTCTCTGTCTGTCAGAAATGACTAGTCGAATAAACTTTTTTACTTTATTTATAATGTTAACACTTTCTTGAGACTGGTTAATATTGTTTATATAAATACATTATTATTATTATTGTTTATATAAATTTTATCCATTTTGGTCTCAAAACATTTTTTATCCCTTTATAAGTCCGACGTATCGGCCAATACGGCCATCCTCAAGGATAATCTATCATACACAGCTTTTATTACACTAATAATCTTCAATAATTCCAAACAAATAACAATATTATTAATAGATTATCATACCTTAATACAATTTTAGAACCAAATCATTTAAAAAACAACTTCATGCAGGCTACTCAGCCCAGGTCATTCATATAAATCCACAATTTACTCTAATTAGTCAATTATTCATATTAAATTAAAAATTAAAATTATTTACCACAGTCAACTTTTATTGTTAAAATTAATGAAAAGACAAATATTGTTGTGATAAATTTTGACAAAGAAGGTTGACTGTGGTAAATAATTTTAATTTTTAATTTAATGTGAACAATTGACTAATTAATTTGTGGACTTATATGAATGACCTAGGCAGACTAGACTGTATGAAGTTGTTTTTTAAATGATTTGGTTCTAAAATTGTATTAAGCTGTGATAATCTATTAATAATATTGTTATTTATTTGAAATTGTTGAAGATCGTATATGTAGTAAAAGCTGTGTGTGATAGATTGTCCTTGAGGATGGCCGTAATGACTAAAATGTCGGACTTATAAAGGAATGAAAAATGTTTCGAGACTAAAACGGATAAAATTTTATTTATTTAAACAATATTAACCAGTCTCGAGAAAGTGTTAAAATTATAAATAAAGTAAAAAAGTTTATTTTTTCTCCTTTTAACACGATGTAAATGTCGCACTCTATAGCCCAGACACTTGCTATACTTGAACAGATAAAACATTTCAGCCTAGCATTGATAGATAAGGTGATATATCAACTATTTTCACACATGCTCATCAACTGTATCATCACACTCGCTACAATTACAACTGGTTCTTTAATTGTAAAAAAAAAAAAAAATTGACCTATGAAAAGATGGTTTTTTATGTTATTGACTGAGCTCTTTCCTATCTCTACTTATTAACAGATCTGGTACTGCAGGATTTTTACCTGACATAGTCATTTTTAAGGCTTCTTGTGTTTGCCTTTCAATCTGCCTAATATCATCCATGGTGAGGCCATACCATTCATCTTGCCATGCCCACGCTTGCCTATGAGCCCGTACCATTGTTTTGCGCAAAGCTTGAATATGAAAAAAAAAAAATTAAAAATATTTTTGTCATAAGCTATTAAAAAGGATAAAAAAATATGTAAAAGAGACTCACCAACATCATGGATGAATTTTTCTAATTTAGTCTGCATGCCCCAATACCGGAATTCAACTTTACATAATTTATAGGCACACATGATGGACTTCCCATTAGGGAGGGGCATTTTTTTATCCTACAAAAAAATAAATAAATAAAAGGTACCAAGTCTTAGATCAATTTAATAATAATAATAAAATATATAAAGTATGATTATGAAACCAAATATGATAATATAGATCTTACTTGACATTCTTCCCAATAATCTTTGAGCCATGTTTCAGCTAAAGGGCCACGATTGGTTTTTTCTGAAACATATAACGCAGGATCTTCTTCTCTGACGTAGTCAGTACCATGAGGTTGGTCTTTTACAACATCAATCAAATCTATAAATGACAATAATTACTTTAATTATATTATTTCAAAAATTTTTTGAGACAAGGTAAATTTTTATTAAATAAATCAATATTATATCCAATATCAGTCTCAACACTTTATTTATTCATTTGTCCTACGTTTCGGCCTTTCTAGCCATCTTCAGGGACATCTTCAATATAAAAATCCTTCTCACATAAATTATTATTTTCTATTTGCAGGCTATTCTGCCCAGGTCATTTCTTTATTTAAAGTTAAAACCTCTTTATTTAAATTTTAAAACCATTCATTCATTTATTCTATAAGATTGTCCACAGTATCAAACACCACACCATATAACAAACCCTTTATTCATCCCTATCACCACTTATTGGATAAAGGGTTTGTTATATGGTGTGGTGTTTGATACTGTGGACAATCTTATAGAATAAATGAATGAATGGTTTTAAAATTTAAATAAAGAGGTTTTAACTTTAAATAAAGAAATGACCTGGGCAGAATAGCCTGCAAATAGAAAATAATAATTTATGTGAGAAGGATTTTTATATTGAAGATGTCCCTGAAGATGGCTAGAAAGGCCGAAACATAGGACAAATGAATAAATAAAGTGTTGAGACTGATATTGGATATAATATTGATTTATTTAATGACAATAATTACTTTAAATAAAATTTATGTAACTAATCAAACTTTAAAATCAAAGAATAAAAAAAATTCAGATATCGGCGAAGAACTAATCTTAGAACATTTTATTTCATCGAATAAATGAAACCTGACTTAAGGCACTTTTGTTTTCCCTTCATTCAACTGAATTATTTATTTGAGAAATATACGATATTTATTCATCAATGGTTCATTCATGAATAAGGATCGTATCCAAGACAATTTCAGCTATCAGTTTTAACTATAGCTATTTTTTGTCCATCTATGGTCACAGAGATTCACATTCATTCATGATTTTTGGAGTACAGTCCAGGCTCAATCGTAATCTTTCATGGCAATCCAAAATGGCTAATAATTAAATTGTGACTGACTCTGAAACTCTCATTTAATACAATTAAGACAATAAGAATCATTGTAGTGTTCAAATTTAAATTTGTTTGACTAATGAGGTTTCTCAAGTCAATTAACTTTACCGAAATAAGGAAAGATATATATATTTTATTTATTTAGAAAATTACATCAAATAGGGTTCAACCAGATGACAACATTTATCGGTTGGTGCTAAAATAACACATAAAAATGATAGATATAAATGAAATTTATTAATTGATATTTTGACTAGTAGTGCCTTTGGAAAACACTAAAATTTATAAGATAGATTGATCTCTAAATTGATCTCTAGTGATACAACTAATAGTTCAATTAACAAATAATAAAATGAAAATAAAGTAAAAAAAATAAAATAAAAAAATAATAATAATAAAAATAACTGAAAGGACTTCGAAGTGAATAATAATGCTGCAAACTTACAATTAGTGAATTAATATAATAATGAGAATAAAACAAGATGATACAAGAATACGATAAAAATAAGGATCTAGTAATATCTAAATAAACAATATTTATAACTAAACACTCACGTATATAGCTAATTTTAATCATAATATACTGAGTAATTATGTGGAGTTAAGAAAAAATACAGGCAGATATGGTCATTTGGTGAAGCAAAATCAGTTATTGGGAAAAATAAGTAATTTACCAATATCTATATATATAAAAGGGACCAGTCGAATCTTTGTCCGTTTTATATTAATTTTTAGTGCCCTTTGAAATTATAAAATGCAAAGAAAATTCATACAAAAATCCAAGCAAATCTTTCACCTTGATTTGTTCAGGAAATTTTTTTTCCACCTGATGTTAATTGTTGATACAATTTTACCTACATACGCATTGAGGTACCAACTAATATTTTTTTGAATGTGTGTTTTGTGTATAATTTTAATTTCACTATATGTACCCAAGACACAGAGTCCCTCTATGTTACTATCTGATATAGATTGAGCCTTGAGTTTTGTGGTAAAAAGAATAAAAAATATCGATATAGCTTTTAAAACATAATATAAATTTCTGTTTGTTCCTTATCGCATATATTTGTTTAATTTATGTTACCAAATCATAATAATGGAAGGTGAGAGTAGCAGCGTGGTAACGTGCCTGTCGGCCAACCCAAAAATAAAAGGAATGGTTTGAATGTACATCCACAGAAAATTTTTCAATTACTGACCGATTTACGGGCTTTTTTGTTTTTCAAAATGCTACATGTCACTATGAGAAGGTTTAAAGCTACTGTAATCCCCTATTTGACAGGTAAAAAAAAATTTAGGAACTAAACATTACTTCGGAGTATAGCTCAGAAAGTATACTTTTTTTCACGGTTATTATATAACCACCGTTGTCTCTTTCTAAAGAATCAGAAAAAAAAATATTACCATTAAATGATTTTATATTTACAAGAAATCATAAAAATTTAATAAGGATTCGAGTAAAGTGGATCAACAAAATTTATTTTAGGACGAAGTGAATCATATTCATTTTTAGTGTAGTTCTTAAGAAATTAAACATTAGAAATGTTTGAAATTAATTTATTCGGAGGGTTTTGTTTTTTCCTGATGTGCATTGTTCATATAACCGATCATAATAATTTAGCCTACTATTTCAAACTATTTTATAACAACCATTGAAAAGCTGAATGTCTGGTCTTCCAAACAATAATAATGCTTAACTAATAAGAGTTAACGCCCTTATAAGGGGGAAAAGTTAATTTCAAATATAGAAAAACTTTTCAAACGTTTGAATAATAACTTTTAAAATAAATTTAATTAATAAATTTTTTTTTAAAATAAACTCTGGCTCTTATAACGGACCTTTATAACTCCGGCTCTAATTAGGCTTGTTTAATTAGGTCAAATTTATGCCATTTGGTGCGGTTAATAAACCCCTTAAGTTTTGTGTAGATCAGCTGAGTTCTGCGAAAGTTATTGCTACTTCTTTTTTTGATTTTTCAAAAGAAATTAAAGGCTCATACACATCAAATTGTAACAATAACCATGTAAGACCCACCATGCAGATCAGGTATTAAAGTAATATTTAAAAAAAAAAAATTATATTGAGGTTTTTGTTGTGTCGAGGTACCACAGTATAGACAAACTTTTGCTCTTTTCCAAACTTTTTATAATTCATTCATTCCTATGTCTAACTGATAAGTTCTTTTATTAATGTATACTTTGCAGAAGTACACCTTCAATAATGTTTGACTAATGCAACCTATTAGTTGCAAATGAAAATTGAGTGATCTCATGATCCCTTTATGGGCAAAAATTTGGCAATACAAAAAATGCCTTTTAATCCCTTGAGAGAAAACAAAAATAATAATTTATTTTTTTAGTTCAAAGATAGTAATAATAGTGAAACATATTATTTATTTAATTTAAATTAGATTAAATTACTGATTTAGAATTAATTTTATGTATTGAAATTGGTTAATTTTTTTTATAGTTTAAAAAGATTTATACTAATTACATTAGAAATGGTTCATAAATAATTATTGAAGTAAAGCCATTACCAACAATCCTACTGCGCAGATCATTTCCTGTCAGTTTGAACACATTTTCTTGATGTCCATTATCTGCGAAATAGTAAGTTTCTATTTCCAACAAAAACTTTTCAACAAAAGGACAGGTATAACGAGTTTTCGTGTAAGGGTAAGCGTTCCATGCTTCTTCCTCGACACACAATGCTGATTTCGGTAAGAGACTTTTTAGCCAACCTATGAAAAAAAAAAAGAAGTTTATTAGATGAAAAGCTTTACTCTTTAGGTGTCTATACAAGGAGCTACTGAAAAGAATCAGATCAGTGAATTCAATTACAAACTAGTTCACGATGAGCCATAATCAACATAAACATTAGTATGTTATAGATAGCACTACTAGTTACTAACAAGTTAGTATTGAATCATTGTAAGTATCAAGTGAATAAACTTTAGTAATTTTCCAGTTGCTCTGAAGAGAGTAATTAATCTCTTCTTTTTTTTCAAATATTCGTTTTTATTTATTACTATATACAGATTGCCAAAAGGTTGTAACATATACATGGTACATTTTCAGGTGCAAATACCTTCTGCATGATACACGGAGGTGATTTCAATTTTATTTTTTACACATTTTATAGTTTTAAACAGTTAGGGAAAAACCCAACACAATGAAAAGAAAAAGTCATTAAAAAGGCCAATATAGTAGGTAAAATAGTGAAGAAATGAAGAATTAATACATTAGGTTAAAAAATAATATATATAGAACAAACAAATTTTGTACAATTCAGGTTTAAAGTTTTGCCCATTAGTATATGTTTGGTACATTTTTGGGCTAATCTTTTTAGTGATATCTTGTTGTAGTCTTCTATTTTTTGTATGAATAGTTTGTTGAAAATAGGAGTAACAGAGAAAATGTTTTGTGAACAGTTTATTCTCGTCGAGAGCTGAAAGTCAGACAAAATACTTGGAATTCTGATGAAGCAAGGATAGTTAGTTATTCACTATCTTTAAACATTTTTAAATGATCTCTAATAGCCTATAGTTAGTCACAAGTAGAGCTCCAAACAGGAGCGGAATAAGTTATTAATGGGCGTTGAGCTTTGGGGCTCCACTAAATCATCAAATTCCTCTCATATCCAATTCATACAATCCAAAATCCTTAATCTCTTCACTTTGTCACAAATAAAATCATCCATCAGGACCTCAATGTTCCATATGTTGCCACTTTGGCCATCCCTTTGCCTTGCCATACTTTGCCATTCTTCCCTATTTCTCGTAAGGTTCCTAGTCTGTCGGAGGTCCTTCCCCCTCACCCTACAGAGTCACTCAATGTAGTCAAGAAATGATATCCTAGGGCAGCCCCTAGCTCTTCTGCCATCTGGGAAATATTTCATAGTCTTTAGAGGATCTCTGTGGTCGTCCATTCTGTTAACATAGCCAAACCACTTTAGCTGATGAGTTTCCAGGAGCTCTTTCAGTGGGCCTATCTGCAGTTCCTGACCGATTCTTTCATTGCGAACTCGCTCCCTCCTTGTTTTTCCAATAGTCCTTTGCAAAAATTTCATATTGGCAGTGGTGATTCTCTTGTCGGTCTGTTAATATCCAACTCACCGTCCATACAAAAGTTTGGTAGATATACTGTCTTGAAGATGTGTAGTTTGGGATCTTTGCCTACTTCTCTCTTCCCTACCACAGTGTTACATATCTGGTAGTAAACTGCATTTGCCTTGTTAATCCTGTTAGATATTTCTGAGTCCACCTTTCCAGATCCGTCTATCACCTAACATTGGAGCTCTTCATACCATCTCATAACCGCCAGTTGCAACTTTTCCACTGATTCCAGAATCAATATCACGTCATCGGCATAGATGAGAAGCTGTATCACTACAGGATTAAGATTCCTTCATCCCAGAAATGTCCTATCCGTTCTTCTCTTGCAAATGGATACCACTTCATCCATGAACAACAAGAACAACAGAGGGCTGCCTCCTTGTTTGACTCCCGAAAATCAGTTCCACCAAATTTAAATAACTCTCTTCGAACATGCAATAAAAAAGTAGGAAATTTGAAAGTTTCACATATAATCTTTCAACGTATTTATGAACCCAAAAACTTTCTTTTCTCTTTCTCTAATACTAGGATATTATCACCACTTTTTTTAATTTCACCACTATAATCAAAATCAGAATAGGTTTATTCATATTAGTTCTTTATTTGAGGGACCCTTGATTGGTTTTTGCAATATTGGAGATAACAATTATAGTAATAAATAAGTAAATAATTAATATAATTGTGATTTGTGCTGTTATTGAGTTGAATAGTTTAATTAATTTAATTGATTCATTATAATTTAGATAACTAGTAAAAAGATTAATATTATATTGAATTATTGTACTGTAAATTATGATTCTTAATAAAATGAACATTATAATGTTTTTTACTGATAAATTAATTTTTTCGTTTGATGCTACTCTTGATTTATTAAATAAACAATACCACTTGATATAATAATGATAATAATATATGAAAAGGAGAAGAATTTTATTATATATCCAATGATTACAGCGACAGTTATTGTTTGTAAAATAAGAATTAGTCCTATTCTTAAAGTGTGATTTAATGCTAATAAAATTATTGATAGAATAATTATTCTTAATAATAAAAATTTTAACAAATTCAGTAAACAGTATATAAAAATACCAATTTTGGAGATTGGAGATGAGTTAGTTCTTTTTACTGAAGTTTTAAAGGTTAAACCCTATTTATGATTTACAAAATCATTGTTTTATATTAAACTATTAATACTTGTTTTTTAAAATATATTTTATTGTTTAGTTTTTTAAGTGGAATTGTTTTGTTTTTTTTATTCAACTTGTAAACATCTTTGGCTTTGTTTGTTGAGCTTGGTATTCATGGTTTTATGTGTAATTTTGTCGTTATTTTTAGTAATGTATAATTATGGTTATGAGCTTTATATTGTCTTGTTATTTTTTTGTTTTTAAAGAATAGATTTATTATGAAAGATTATGACCATGTCCTGTTTTCATATTCACAAAGAATGGACATCTGGTTGGGATACTTAAGTTATCTGGAGTAGGTGGATCAAGTCACCAGTGCATTAGTAACTGATCATTAATTTCGATAGCAAACTTGTTTCGTTTCTTTTGAGTAGCTCCATGCATAGGTCTTATAATTAATAATAAAATATCAAATTAAATAATAATAATTCATTTTCTTACCTGGTAAATGACTTCCAACGTGATAAAGTTTGCGTGTATATTGACCTTTACCACCAGGTCCATCTTCGTAAGGATCATTTAAAAGGATTTCGACACCGCTTCCAGCTCCTCTGCTTTCTTCACGGCTTTTTTTCTGACAAAAAAGTAGATAATTGTAAATGAAATATTAATTAACTCATAAGTGAAAAATAGAAAACAAATTAAATAAACCTAACAAATAAAAGGAATATTAACAAGTAGATTAAATAAACTTAAACACTTAAGAGTGTTAGATGATATATGATTGAATGATAAGAGACCTGTAAAGTTATTCATACAGTGTAATCTTGGTAATTTGAACTCTGGTAGTTCGAACACTCCAGTAATCCGAACTGGCATAAAAAAAAAGTAATTTTTTTTAAGGGAACTCAGTAAGTAATAACATTTTTTTTTTCAAATAAAAGTGCAAATGTGTAAAGGACAGTTATAACGTCCCGATCTATACAGGCAAGTTATTGTAATCAAAAGGGGAAATTTTCGACAGTTTCAATTTCGGGTAATCTAATTCCTATTAAAGTGTTCATAATATATTTTCTTGAAATTAGAAATACATAATACCTATTGCATATATCATTTGATTCCGTAAAACTAACTTAATTAATAGTAGAAATAGGTATAATCCAAATTTTGTTGGTGATCCAAACATTATTTTTTTCATTAAAAGTATAAATGAATGATATAGATGTTGATGAAGAGGTTGAAGGTCATGAGGAGAATGAGTTCACATTTAAAACTCATGAGGAAATTGTACAGGGTGTTATAGAAGTCTCTACTAATGAAAAAGAAGAAGTTGAAAGACAAGTTGAGGAACTAACGCCAATAAAGAAGCAGAAGAAGCAGAGTCACATTTCAATCACAGTCTGTGGGCAACAGGAAATGATTTACCGTGGCAGCAAGTACTTCTCTTACAACATCTGAGAGAAGAAGCAGGGAAGAAGTTTTAGCAGAAGTCTCAGAAAAAAACCAAAAAAAAAACCGACTTCTTTAAAAAAGATTAACTTTTTAAAACTTCAAACTGTGAAATTTCCAATAAAATATGTAAAAAAAAAAAAATTAAATAAATAAAAATAGTTAAGTACATTTATATCGTTGAATTTTTTTACACCATTTTTCCAAATACTTTCCATAATCCAAACACCCCGATGCAGCAATCAGTTCGGATTACAGAGATTAGACTGTATTTTATAAATTTAATTTATTAAATTAAAATTTTTAATTGACTAAATAAAAGTTCATGATATAATCTATAAAAAATAAAAGTTAATAAACATACAATTCAGTTTCTTCTCATATTAATTTATTTTCAGAAGAAATACACTTCTGAGATCCATTTTTAATAGTTATTTATGAAATGGTCGGTTCTAAAGAAAAATAAATAATCAATCAAAGAGAGGTTTTGTAAATAGTGAAGTAAAACTACAGTCGTTTACTTTATTTATAAAAAAAAATTACAAGATGACAGTTACATTAAAATACATTTTGCTAACAAAATTATTATCTTTAAACATAATTATATTTCTTTTCTTTTTAATGTGTTTTTACGTAATCCTTAAGGGTCATTGGTGTTACGAAATACTCTTTAAATTTGATTACAATAACATGTTTTCTTCCTTTATGAATTTAATCTTCTTGTATTGTGACATTCCTAGATTAATCTTAGAATTTGCCAAATTCAAAGCCCTTCACAATATGATATTTGCTGCTTGGACTAAATCATACTTTTGACATGTGGGCACCTTGAGACACCAAAGAAGGTTCTAATATACAAAAATATTTGAGAGCACGTTCTAAAAAAACTCGCCATATCTACTTTTAATAATAATCAAGATGGTGATAGATTCTGAATATTCAAACCCAGGCCTATCAGACCCCAATGAGAGAACTGTGCAACAGTAGCTTTTTTATATTTATATTAATATTGATTAATAAAGCATTATATTAATTTTTGCTGATATTGCTCACTTCTCTCATTAAAGACTAATAGATACGGGTTTGAGGATTTAGAGTACACCTTGATTTTTATTTTTTAAAAAACAGACATGGGGAGTAATTTTACACAATTTGGCATATATGACAAAACAATTAAGTACTTTCAGTAGATCAGATGATCCATGGCCTAAGTTGAAAATGGAATAATTGTTTGCTCAAACCTAAGGAGGAACTGTATTAAGTAATAAATGGTATATAAAATAAAAGGAACAAAGAAAAAATACAATTATTGAAAATAACTAGGCCAAAATCTGATCGGTTCAGTAAATTCAGCTTTTTGGTAATAAGAAATTGCTACATAATAATCATCATCCTCAAATATAAGGATTAACCCTAAGAAAACCCAATGACTAAAGATGGAAGTTGTTCGCATCAATTATACTTCCAAGACTTATATACCAAATATTTTTGAACCTTGATATATCCTATGCATTCGAAACTTCACATTAAAATTATGATTATACTTAATTTAACAAGCATAAATTAAATAAACATTATTTGTATAAATGTAATAAATGCACATAAGAAACATTATTTTATAACTTACTGCTATCATATAAAGTTGTGCAATGCGGTACTCCTCTACGGTGAGAGGCAGCGGGATCCTATATTCTTTGATAAGCATTTTGCTTTCAAGAGGGCCTGGAAAAAATTTAATTAAATTTAAAAATATCTATACTGAAACATAAAAATATTTAATTAGTAATAGTAGTTTATCGGCTTGACTGTTGAATAAGTTGTAGTTTTGATTTTTAACAGATAATATTTAAATAAGTTTTTTTTTTTTTTTATGTTTCAATCTGATACAACTTATCTTTAATAAATTAAAAATTATAAAGAAAAAAAAATTTACTGCGAATTATTTGTGAACCAAAATCACTTAATGAGATAACATTGTATTCTATTAAAATAAATTGACATATTATGAAAAAATCAAGGGAAAATTTTGCTAATTAAGGTGTTTGGTTATAAAACATTGGTAACTGATATTTTTCATAAATTGCAGTTTTTATAATTTTTTTTTCTTTAAGGCTGATTTCATAAATAGTTGAAAAAATCTTATGGAATTTTTTTTTTTAAGACAATAGTATTGATATTAAGTTATGGTAAGCAACTCCTGGTTGAAGACAAAATATTGTAATTAACAAACAATTTAACATTGTAAAAGTATTCATTTTTGCAGTTATCATGTTTTACAACTGAGCGCTTCAGTTACATTTTTTTTTTACTATCTACCTCTGCCTTAACCAAATTTACGCTTTTTTAGTATTGAAAAAACTGTTAAATACTCAACGATTAATAATAATTCCTGATAATTTCACAGTTTTATCAATTCTGTAGCCTGAATTTGGTGCAGGCAGATATACCACTATCCAGGAAAAGCAACAATATACAGTATTTCATTTCTTAATGATAAAATTATATATAAAAAGTAATTGTTAAGTCAAAGTGACCAAAAAAAATTATATAAGAAATTTTTTATTACTTAAATGTTAGAAATTTCAAATTAACTGAGGAATAAGGGAGAGACAATAAACATATTACACAGAAAAATTATATACCTCAAATAGAAATATAATAATAACAAGAATGAATGGGCGTTGATGACCTCAGGGTTTTACGCCCTAAAGCCAACAACAACAATAACAAGAATGAGAATATCTATCTACAATCCAATATGAAAAAAATATACGAGAAGATAACTAAATACGTTTATAGCCAGTATAGACTGAAATAAGGTTTTAAATTAAAATAAAACGAATAAACTTTATCTAGCGGTAAATAAAAAAAAAATTAAATAATCTTCAAAATTTTATTTAACAGTGACAGGAGTTAGCCAGTTTATATTTTATATTTTTTTATTTTATATTTTACACTAAAAACATACATTAAAAAAAAAATTTAATTATTAGCATATAATTTGAATTTTTGTACATCTTAGTATTATTTCAATTTAAGCAAAAAATAATATTTTATTATCTTGCTAGGACTCTTATTTAATGCACTGATTATTTCTACTTAAAATATCATTAAATTGTGATAAATGGCAGGAAGTTGTATACAAACATTAAGAAAATTCACCACTGATGTAATAAATTTTATTGAGGGCAATTAAGGTTATCGCAAGTTTCCTGTGCTGTATTATTGTATCAAATCAATTTGTGGTACATTCACATTCATCAAGGAAGAAATACAACTAATAATCACAAAACAAGAATGGTATGGTAACCAAAGATTTCTTACAAAAATAAATGCAAAAAAAATTGCATTTTAAATGAGAGCATGAAAGCTTATACATTTTTTATAAGTAACACAGTTTATTTAATGTTTGAAGAAAGATAAACAAAATAAAACAAAGTAATATTACTATATAAAAAAATACATATATGATTTAAAATAAATATATTTCTATATACTTTAATAAATTATTTCTACAAAACAAATGAATAAAAATATTAATGTTAAGAAAAGATAATAAGAAAATCGGTACTGCTACAGCTCATGAAGGTCAGAGGTTTTTGTACTTTGTAAGGAAGTACTGTTTCTTAAACAATGGTTGTGCAAGGTGCTTTGTTCATGATCACGTTCCTATTAATGATAAAAATAAAAATAAATAGGTACTGCTATAACCTAGGAAGAGTCAGGGGTGCAGTACTTTGTAAGGAAGTACTGTAACTAGACGAACAGTTGTGCAAGGAGGTGATTCGGTCATAATCACGCTTGACCGCTTTTTTTCCCCAATTAAGGATACCCACTTTATGAGGCTGGGTGGACCCCAGAGAGCCCCCAAACCCACAGGGTTAACTCATAGCTACAATAACAGAATAAATAATTATCTTTCGCAGCCGGATCAATTACCCTATTAATGATAATATAATAAAAATAAACTAATCTGACATATGGAAAAATATCAGAAAATAAAATAAAATAATAGTAGTAGTTAAAATAAAAGGATATAACTTTGACATAACAAAACAAAATAAAAACCTTTTTGAAGTATTTATACGAAATAGAATAAAAGTTCTCTATTTTAAAATTACATTGGTTAGAAGAATTATTTCAAGTATTGCACCTATCTTAAGACTAATAGAGACTGAGAATGTTATAAATGGTCAAATAAAATTCCCATAACAGACATTTCTCCTAGCATATTCAAAATATCATTTATAAATAATCCTTTATAAAATATTGCTCTACTTACACAGATGAAAGAATTACAAACGAGAGGAAGTCCATACTGACTTCCTCATCCATAAGGGTGCACCTGTGAACAGAAACCAAAATTAAAAACAAATATAATCATACACTATTATTATATTTTCAACATAAAAACATTTGAATATCAAAGAGTCATTGTTAAAAAATTTGTATTTCAGAGTTTTTGATGAACCGAAAAAAAAGGAATCTCTTTTTTTTTTTTATTTTAATTTATTTATTGATATTTAAAACTGCATTACAAATATACAAAACAATTAAATTTGATGTTAGTTATGTAATGACATGACACAGACATGTTAAGAATCTAACCATTGATAGAACTCCGATAACATTTCTAGAGAAGATCTCAAGGTCATCTTCTTTTCAGACATCTAGGAGGACTATAAGGTAATGAAGTAGAAACTAGGTTAGAAACAAGTGGGTTTCAGTAGTTGGGAAGCTTATCATGGAAGATTTGTTATCTGGTTTTGGGACAAATTGGCAACATATGGAACATCAAGGTCCTGAGGAAAGACTTAATCTGTGACAAAGTAAGAAGCATTAAGGATTTTGGATTGTGAGGAATGAATAGAAGAGAACTTTTATGGTTTAGTGGAGCACCAAAGCTCAACACCATATGTTCAGATAGGCCTTAATATTAAAAATTAAAATATGTACCACTACAACCCATGAAGGGTCAGGGGTACTATAGGAAATAGTGTCACCAGATCAACGGTTGTGCAAGGAGTTTTGTTCAGAATCACATTGGACTGCCAGATTTTTACTTAATTAAGAAACATTAGTTACCCAATTAATTTGGCTGCGTGGACCCCAGGAGGGCACCAGAACCCACACAGTTGCTGGTTCGAATCCGGCCTGGGACGTTGACTTTTTTCATTGAGTGGCGGTCCCACAAAATGAAGAACTTTGACCCCCAACCATGGTTAGGCAGTATAGGACTCCAATGGGAGTCTTGGCCGAAAA
>NW_027109243.1:1390697-1395477 GCF_000696795.3 Halyomorpha halys | reverse complement strand
AGGACTCCAATGGGAGTCTTGGCCGAAAAAAAAAAAAAAAAAAAAAAACCACACAGTTGACTGTTGCAGTGTAGCAGAAAACAATTTCCTGCCCAGCAGGATTCAAACATGGGTCCTTAGAGTTAGTAGCATCACATCTCACAACGATGCCAGCCACCGCGCTCCCACTAGGCCTTATTAGTCTTTTGTAATTAGTTGAAAGTTTAGACCGTTTGTCTAGTAAGTGTTGTCATAGTCGGAATCGACGAGCAGTTTCCTATGTTTTCAGTCTTGTATAAAGAGAAAACCAATCTAATTGACTTTTTCTAAAAGATTTTTTTTTGGTTTACTTTACTGGAAGCTACTTTTGGATTTTGTGATTTTGGTTACGTTTTAACTCATTTAACACAAGACTATATATTTTTGTTACTTTAGATTAGAACACAAATTGATTGGTAAATTATTACCCTACTCACTATGCTCTAATAAGAGCATAGTATTGATATAAATTAGACCGACTGGCCTTGCAAAGTGAGATAAAAGATTTTTTTATGGAGGAATAATTTAGATATTTATTCACACTTTAAAAAACAGCTAATAACGTATTTTTAGGGAAATAAAAAATATATTGCTATTTTTTTTTACTAAAAATATTTTCCTTTTTTTAAAAATTACAAAAAAATGCAATAACTTCAAATCGACTCCACTAATCATTTAAAATGCACGAAATAGGACAAACCAGATCTATCTAAACAAATTGAAACTCGAGGAAATAAAAAAAAAAAAAAATGAATAACATAGCTTTCCAACAGATACAGTAAGTAACGTTAGATTTGGAGAAAAACATTTTTTTTTTTTTTTTTTTGAGAACGGAGGACATCAACAGAAAATTAATATTCTTCAAAAATTTTTAATTTTTTGTTTATATGAAAATTAGTATTTGAAAGTTGACTAAAAGATACAGAAAACAGCCATAGAGTACATGCAGAGCATATGTGATAATTTATAAACATATATAATATATGATAATTTATAAAAATTCTGAAATCATATAAACAATCTTTTTTTAGCTCCTAGGACGCATTGGCAAGAACCCTCGGACACTTGACTAATGTTTTTCGACCAATTATTACTAAAGAAAGTTTCATTGAAATCAGTAATCCCACGTCCGTGGCCTCGTATTGTTAGTGTACACTTAGGGACGTCGAGTTTTTTTGTAGTAAATGGGAACTTTGTCAAGTAGGTAGTAATCTGAAGTTCTTGTCGTTTCAGTCTAGTATGGGGATTCTAGTAAGTCTAAAATTTGAATTTCTTTAGATGGCAATAATGCGATATATTTAATAATTCCCTTATTGTAAGTGCCATAATTTCTAAAAGGTGAAACCACGGTTGTGATCACTAGCAGCTAACCAAACTAATAATATGTTGTTTTATTAATTGACAAAATGTACAAAATTGGTCACTGCTTGGTCTATTAGTAATGCTAACCATAATTGGAGTTAAGGGCCCCATGGATCGCAGGGCCATCGTTTCTGTGACAACTTATTGGGGAGGAGAGATGTAAAATTTCCTAACCAGTTTGACTGGTTTTCCCAACTGGTCTGGGTAGTAATCTCTAAAATTTTATTTTTTTTTCTTAACGTTTTTGGAAAAGGGAGACCTCTCCTCTCTAAATAGCATAATATAAGCAATATATAGTCCCTAAGTGTACACGAACAATACGAGGCCACGGACGTGGGATTACTGATTTCAATGAAACTTTCTTTCTTTTTAAAACCTTTCTTACATATTTGTTGTCCCCCACCTATATTACGTTTCCTCTTCATCTTCCGGTACTTCGTTATTCGATAATTCGTTGGTTCATATATATTTTTAATTCTTCTTATCACCTTTTGTCATCACCCTCTCACACGCTTTCTTCTTCTAAAAAATTTGTCTATTTTTTATTTTCACCCTCCCGTAACGTTTTCTTTATAAATAACACTTAGTCATTGCTGTAACGGCTTTTTTTAGTTCTATGTTTGACCATTTTTGCGCTGCGACCGACCATTAGGCACTCAACTTTTCAGCGAGCAGGTTGGTTTTTCATTCTTCTTTTTTGTTTTCTTTCCCCTTTCTTTATTTTACTCTTTCCCCTTATTTTACTCTTTCCCCTTATTTACTCCACTTTTATCCTTTTTCCTGCCCGCGTTATAAGTTTTGTACACTATACTTATAATTTGCCTCTTTATCATCTATTATTGTTACATATATTTTCTTCCTCTCAATTTTCATTTTCTTTCCATATTTAAATTTTAAATTAATAATAACTAATATGTTCATACTTCTTTACATTATATAACTTTAATTTTATTTCATTTTCTTAATTAAGTTATTGTACCCACTTTTTCAATTACCTATGTCTACATTTTATTTCCCGCTTCTCTCATCACTTAATTTTATTAATTCTATCTTGTAAAACTATTCATTGTATGTGTAAAATTATTTTGTTTATACTTTCTTTTTTATTTTTTTATTTTTCTATACTTATTGTGGTTGTCATCTTGTTTTGTTTTTAGCCCTGAAGAAGGCTAGAAACTCTAGCCGAAACGTCGGCACATTAAATAAGTTAGTCATACTTATTTGTGTTTCATTCACCGCACCCCCAACCATCTTCTCCTCATTTATCATCCACGGTCAACTATCTCTCATAATTATGAAACTTTCTTAAGTAATAATTGGTCGAAAAACATTAGACAAGCGTCCGAGGGTTCTTGCCAATGCGTCCTAGGAGCTAAGAAAAAGATTGTTTATATAATTTCAGAATTTTTATAAATTATCATATCCCGCCTTTGCTCAGCATGTACTCTATGGATGTTTTCTGTGTCGTTTAGTTAACTTTCAAATACTAATTTTCATATAAACCAAAATTTTGAATTGACCAAAAATTGAATATTTTTGAAGAATATTAATTTTTGTTGATGTCCTGCGTTATCAAAAAAAAAAAGTTTTTCTCCAAATCTAACGTTAGTTACTGTATCTGTTGGAAAGTTATTTTATTAATTTATTTATTTTTTTTATATCCTCCAGTTTTAATTTGTTTAAATAGATCCGGTTTGTCCTATTTCGTGCAGTTTAAATGATTAGTGGAGTCGTTTTGGAGTTATTGCATTTTTTTGTAATTTTTAAAAAAAGGAAAATATTTTTATTAAAAAAAAATAGCAATATATTTTTTATTTCCCTAAAAATACGTTATTAGCTGGGTTTTTTTTAGTGTGAACGAATATCTAATTTATTTCTACATAAAAAAATCTTTTATCTCACTTTGCAAGGCCAGTCGGTCTAATTTATATCAATACTCAGCTCTTATTAGAGCATAGTGAGTAGGGTAATAATTTACCAATCGATTTGTGTTCTAATGTAAAGTAACAAAAAAATATTGTCAATTGTCTTAAATGAGTTTAAACGTAAGCAAAATCACAAAAACCAAAAGTAGCTTCCAGTAAAGTTAACAAAAAAAAAAAAAAAAATCTTTTAGAAAAAGTCAATTAGATTGGTTTTCTCTAATATAAGACTGAAAACATAGGAAACTTCTCGTCGATTCCGACTATAACAAACGGTCTAACCTTTTAACTAATTACAAAAGATTCATTTATATTAGTATAATTTATTTTGAGAGTTAATAATAGTTAATTTAGTTATTAAGTTAATTTATTTTGAGAAATATATTTCTCAGGAACCATTCGATGTATAGATGTTTATTAGCACTCAATTAAAGCTAGTTTAACTTACTATAAACAATTTATGACCTTTATCTTCGTAGGAATAGTAGTTTTCATGTTATTCGATAAAATGAATTCACAAAACGTTGATTTCTATCTGTTCGGGTAAATATTTTGAGTTATGAAAAAATACATCTCAGGAACCCATAAGACATACAGATGTCTGCCACCATTCAAATTAAAGCTAGTTAAATGTACTATAAAGTACTTTATGCCCTTTACCTTCGTAGGAATAGTATTTTTCATGATATTTCCTAAAATAAATTGATTTATAGTTAAAGTTGTTTGGACAATAACTTTGAATAAGTTTTGAAAAAGTTTATTTCAGAAACCATAGGATGTACAGATGTCTGTCAGCACTCAAATTAAAGCTAATTCAATTTACTATAAAATAGTTTATTACGTTTATCTTTGTAAGAGTAGCAGTTTTAATGATATTTGACAAAATAAATTCACAAACTGTTAAAACTTAGTTGTTCGTACATTCTATACAACATTTTTTATGAAATGTTTCTTTTTAAAAAGCTATTACACGTAATAAATAGCTCTATTAGGGCTAATATTTAAGCAAATTTATTCTACTACCTATTCCATTACCTATACTTGGCAGACTCATCAATTTCGACTAGTAATTATACATAGCATTCATATGTATTCGGAAGTAATCCGAAATTGAGGTGATTTTTTTTTTTTTTTTTTTTCTCCTCTTGGGCTCTTGTACTAAATAGGATGGAACGGTATGGAAGTGCATAAAGTACGAACAGACAAATATTCATTTTTATATATTATATTAATCAAATATGTAAGTAAAATATTATAATTTTTTTTTTTTACTTTATTTAGTTTATTTACAACTGTAAAAGTATTTTTACAACCAGCGAATGAGATGTAGAGAGAGGGAAAAGAATACTAAATAATAATAATAAAAAAAAAAGAAAAGAAAAAAAAATGTCATGAAGGCATGAAGGTTAAGGTCATCCAATGATGCCTCTCCATTAAAATTTAAATTTAAAAATCAATTTAAGAGGTCCCTATTCCAG
>NW_027109243.1:1383776-1390212 GCF_000696795.3 Halyomorpha halys | reverse complement strand
ATTTAAAAAAGAAAAGAAAAAAAAAATTGCTGAACTAACCTAGAGTAAACATGATGAAAGAACTACGTTCGGAGGCTCGAGATTTAATACTGACGGGAAGAATCAGGAAAGGAAGTTGATAAAGTGGTATTATATTATCGCAATGACTCACTAGAAAGGATTTTCGTCCGTTTGTCAACATTTACCTTTGAGTAAGCAAAGAATAATAAGTCTCCCTCACTGTCTCACTGACAAACTGGGGAATTTCGAAAATATTATCAATTAAAAATAATTTTTAGATGGTAAAAACTCCTCCCTTACAATATTTCCTCGTATATGATATATTTTCCTAGTGACGCCTATCAAGGCAGCCCCAATGACGTACTTCCCGAGAATGTCCCGTTTTTTGACTCGTTGCCCCGTCGATTCCATTCATCCAGCAATCTGTTTATCTCGTATTCAGTGATTTTCTTAAGTGAGAGTTTAAGATTAAACAGTTGCGAGTATCGATATTATCAATACTTTAGTATTTTGAACAATTAAAAAAATATATATATACATATATATAACAAAGAGAAGAAAAAATGATTTCATCCTAATTTTTTATTACTTTAATGAAAACTATGCACAATTATAAGTAGAAATTGATGAGTCTGCAAAGTATGCTTAGGGAGGAATAAAAAATGGCGGCTGTTTCATTCGTCGATCTATACCTTTAAAACTACCATACAACACTAGAAAATCTAATGGAACATCATTTAAATAAAAGTAATGGAAGAACATAGTTGACAATATGAAGTATATTGTAGGAAGATAGTCAGGCTGGCGGTCAATAAAGGTTTCAAAATAGTAACAAAGAACTATTTATTGTTAATCAACGTTTCGTCCCACTTTGTAGGGCTTCGTCAGGGCTGATGAGAACGGTGTTCTGTACCATCTGGACACCATTTGGTATCAACACCAGTTATATTTTAACACACTATCTCCTTATTTATAAAATGTAATAGTTAAATTATTAAAGAAATTTTTCATAAGTGACAATAATATGTTGATATTACCAAGTTTGATACCAATAAGGAATAACATATTGTATTAGATAGAGATGTTAATCAGGTAATTTGTTTATAAAATATTAAATTAATATTGTGATATATTGTAAATGTTATAAGCATGTGATGTTATTTGAGAATTTGTTCTAGAAACCTGAAGCTGTGGTGACTACCCCAAAACGTTGTTTTGATTACATTGAAATAAAATATGTATATATGAAACAAGGAAAAGAGGTATTCATTCAACATTTCAAATACATTAAACAATTTTATGAATAACTAAAGGACATCAGAATCGAACCGGAAAAGGGAGACCGCTAGATCTTTTCCGATTGCTTTACGGATTCGTAATCTGTTGTATTCTCTACAGGAAAAAAATTTATATTTTCTATTCTCGGTTCGAGATTACTAATTTTTATATCAACAGAATAATAAAATTTTTATTCTTAATTTAAAAACAATTTTGATCCTTTTTTTCTCTTCAATCTCCTTTTAACTTTTATTCTTTAAAATTTTTCCAACGTTTCCGCACTCAGGGCCTTCAGGTTTTTAAGGTGTAAATGATAAGTGAAGGAAGGAAGAAAAGTGTTGTGTAAAAAAGGTTTTAAATCTAAGAAAAGGTCTGCTCTACAAACTTTGTCAATTCCTACCCCCAACATATTTCCTTATAATCCGCTCCTACCTCACTGATAGAACCTTTAAAGTAAATCATAACCTAGCCTACTCATCTTTCTTTTCTCAGTCCCTCGGTGTTCCTCAAGGTAGTATCTTAAGTCCCATTCTTTGTACGGTTTATACAGCTATTATCCCAACCCACCTAACAAAAATACGCTGATGACACATGTATACTTTCTGTAAACAACGACCCAACTAATGCATCACAAACACTACAGGCACACATAACATCTATTGAAGAATGGTGTAAAAACTAGAGAATCAAAATAAATCCTGACAAATCCCACCAGATCACCTTTACTCTCCGTCATAAGCCTCTGGCCTCCTGTCCTACAGTATCCTTTCTAAATGCACCTCTAATGCCTGTTGAACAGATTCGATACTTAGGACTCCATCTTGACAAGAGACTTACTTGGAATCCACACACAAAACTGAAACGACAAGAAACTGCTCGTAGATTCCGATTGCTACAACACTTACTTGACAAACGCTCTAAACTTCCCATTCACTACAAAAAATTAGTATACACTACGATAATCAGACCAATTTGGACATATGGAATTGAGCTCTGGGGCTCCACCAAACCATCAAAATCTTACCGTATCCAATCGTTACAATCCAAAATCCTACATAAAATCCTTGATGCTCGTTATTACGTTACAAATAAACTCATTCACAAAGACCTTAACATCCCATTCGTTGCAGATTTGACCCAAAACAGATATGCGTCTTTTCATTCCAAACTCCTTAACCATCCAAACCCATTTATTCTTAATCTTTCATCCTTAACAATCCCTGATAATCCTCCGAGGCGTCTGAAAAGAAGATGGCCACGGGACCTTCTAATTTAAATTAATGTTTGAAGTACCACCAATGGGTGGTTCCTTCCCAAGATTTTCAAGTGTATATGAAACATACAACATATATACCTATTGTATTATTTTGTGTAGTTGTAAATTACATTAAATAAATTAAAAAATCTAAGAATGTTATAATGGGACAACGGCAATTAGCCTGCAGTTTTAAGATTTTGAAAAAGAAATTACATCAATATTGAAGGTAGTATCCTGAGGGCCAAGACGTTGAAACAATTTTCAAGAATTAAAGTTGAGAGAAAAAAAGGATCAAAATTGTTTTTAACTAAACCACTCTCAAACAAGCATATATAAAATAATTAATACAATTTTTATTTATTTATTTTTTTGTATTATCGAAAATAACAAAAATAGCGATAACTTTAACTTTAACCACAAGCCCACCAATTTACCCAAAACTTGGGAACGTATGTATGAAAACGAAATCATATTTATACTTTTACTTACCTATACATAGTATACACAATAAATACCTTTAACATACATGTATTTTCATTAGTATAGGAAAAAGAAGTTTTAAAAACGGGGGAGAATAGGAGGGAGGAGGAGGATTTACCGCTTTTTTGGGGTTTCATGGCAATGTGGAACGGCTCAATACATTTCGATGAACTTTGCCTAAATTTAAAGTGAAAATTGCAAATAACAAAACAAGTTTATACATGAGTATACAAAGTGATTTTTTAACATAAGCATTTATGATTACGGGTAACGGATAGCGGGTAAGGCAGTTTGTTACAAATTCCGAATCCCAGTTAGAATCCTTTTATAGTAGGTAATTAATTATTTTCTGTTTCATTGATTGGTTTCTGTTTCATTGTAGCTGTGGTTTCGGGAGCCCTTTGGGGTCTACCCAGCCTCCATTAATTGGGTAAAAATCTACCGGTGAAACGTGATTCTGACCAAATTACCTAGTTGCACAACCGTTGTCCAGTAACAGTACTTCTTTTCAAAGTACTCCACCTCTGTCCCTTCATGGGATGTATCGGCACACATTTAATTTTAATTTGCAATCACCAATTCTATCATAGAACGATGAATTTTTCATTCAAAGCTAATGATAAATCGTTTTTTAAGTAAAAAAAAAAAAAACTAGAAAATAATAATAAACCGAAACTACATAATTGTTGAGTTCAGTATTAGGAATAATGTTTACAATCATGGACAAGTAAATAATTGTAGCTTAGGCGGGGCAATTACCAAGATAATTGCGACCAAGCTCCCAATTAGGAGAAGGCATCAACTAAATCCAACTGTTTACTGGACTCATCTCAATCTTCCTTTAAGGTCGATTTAGGATCTTCAGGCACTACACTGATTTATTTTTTGTAACATTAATTACACATTAATTTAAGATGTGTCAGAGAGTGTGCGATCGAAAAAAAAAAATTTTTTATTTTAATAATAAATATATATGTTGTTAAAGTCAAAATTGTTGAAATTGCCAACCATATTAAGGGGGAATAAAAAATGGCGGCTTTTACAAAACGTTAAAAATACTTTTAAATTCGGTGACCTATATCATTAATGTGTAAATATTGTACTTATTATTTATTGTATTTATTTTTCATACAGATAGTTTGATTATGTTCATTTTGTTTATTCTTTTGTTTGTATATATTTTAAGAGAGTTTTTTAAATTTATTTTTTTATTTTTTTTATTTTATTGTAGTATGTATGAGATCATTCATCACTATTACCTATTGCCCACAACTGTGTGGCAGATTGTAACATCTATCAATAAATAATAAAAGTATTAATTTTGTAATATATCATTAAAACTATTTAAAACTAAAAAACCTAATTCAGAAATTTTATTGAGGTATATCCCCTAGTTTTAGAATAACAGAGCTGTTAAGTCCTCAAAATGGGCCAAAAAAGAGAACAATGGGATTGGAAACTAATACAGAAACGTCTCTAATTTAGCTAGAGATATAGGATACGTGTAATTTTATAATATATCCCATGACATTATAGTACAAGAGGAGAAAAAAGGCAGTTATTTTACCCCAATTTTTTATTACTTTAATGAAAACTATGTATAATTAATAGTCAAAATTAACGAGTCTACCATTTATAGGAAGGGGAAGAAATTAAGAAATGTCTGCTGTTTCAAAAAGTTAAAAAAAATTATTTTTCATTCGAAGCTAAATATCTTTGAAATTAGCAACAACGCTAAAAAACCTTACAGAACGTCATAATGAGGTGTAGATAGTTGACCGTAGATTAATGATTGGAGAAGTTTGTCGGGGGGTGCGGTCAGCAAAGAACAACATAAATAAACAAAACCATATTTATTTATTTTATGCCGACGTTTCGACCTGAGTCTCAGGTCTTCATCAGGATAGAAAAATAAAAAAGAAAGTATAAACAGAATAATTATACACATAAAATGAATAATTCTACAAAATAGAATTAATAAAATGAAGTGATGAGAGAAGCGGGAAATAAAATGTATACATAGATAATTGAAAAAGGGGGTAAAATAATTAAGGATATGAATTTTGATATTTCCCTGATGATATTTTGCCTCTTTATCATCTATTATTGTTACATATATTTTCTTCCTCTCAATTTTTATTTTCTTTTCATATTTCAATTTTTAAATTAATAATAACTAATATGGTTCATACTTCTTTGCATTATATAACTTCATTTTTATTTCATTTCCTTAATTATGTTATTTTACCCACTTTTTCAATTACCTTTGTATACATTTTATTTTCCGCTTCTCTCATCACTTCATTTTATTAATTCTATTTTGTAAAATTATTCATTTTATATGTAAAATTATTCTTTTTATACTTTCTTTTTTATTTTTTTATACTTACTGTGATTGTTATCATGTTCTGTTTTTAGCCCTGAAGAAGGCTAGAAACTCTAGCCGAAACGTTGACAAATTAAAAATAGGTTAATCCAACTTATTTGTGTTTATCATTGACCCCACCCCCAACCATCATCTCCTCGTTCATCATCCACGGTCAACTATCTCTCATAACTAACAGAACGTCATTTAAAGTAGAATAAATTTACTAAAATATTGGACCAAATAGAGTTATTTACATTCAATAGTTCACGAGATATAGGCTTTTAAAAAGGAATATTTCATAAACAATACACTGAAAAATTAGTGCATAGTGAATATATTTTGATAAATCTATATCTCAATAACCAATCGACGTACAGAGGTCTATTAGAAATCAAATTAAAGCTAGTTTAATGTACTATAAAGAATTTATGACCTTTGTCTTCGTAGGAATAGTAGTTTTCATGATATTCTATAAAATAAATTCACAAAACGTTGATTTCAAGCTGTTCGGGTAAATAATTTAAATTATGAAAAAATACATCTCAGAAACCATAAGACGTACAGATGTCTGCCAGCATTCAAATTAAAGCTAGTTAAATGAACTGTAAAGTAGTACATGATGTTTATCTTCATAGGAATAGTAGTTTTTATGATATTTAAAATAAACAATATTTTATCTTTTCATTTTTAGAAAGGTGTTTTAAATAAAGAGTTTGATATGAGAGAAGCCATATAACTCCAACTGGAGAATTGGCAACCATGGCCACTCGGCTCCGACCTTCTTCTCTCCTCAAGGCTGAGTTCTTTTTTGTTTTTTCTCTTTCTTTTTTTACTCTCCTCCTTTCATATATGTACAAAAAGAAAGCGAGAAAGAAATGTGACAAGAAAGAGCTTGAACTTCTAATGTCTACAGCTTGAGGTTAAGAACATATCCACAATTACTGGCAAAATTATCTGGTCTGTCCACGATCACGACTTCCTTACCGCTCATTATATTGGGGTTTGGTAAATAATTTATTTTTTCTTTCAAATACGTATCTAGAATGTTCCCT
>NW_027109243.1:1379166-1382557 GCF_000696795.3 Halyomorpha halys | reverse complement strand
AAAAAATTAGCTACAGTTTGAACTAATAGGTAAAATTGTCATAGATACGATATTTATTTATGAATGCTTCATTCATGAATTAGGAAAAAATTAGCTACATCAACTATAGCTAATTTTTTTAAACCAAGAATCATCCTGGTGACTTTGGGACGGTATCTAAAAAACAATATCGGTCCATTTGTTTCACTGATAAGCCGCCGTCGAATGAATGATGATTTTAAAAGCTTATGCATGTTGAAACGTCAAATCTTAATTTTTTTTTTTTTTAATCAAGGTTCATTCGTGAAATTGATAAGTTGGTTTAACTACCGACAGATCTTTCACAATCAGATAATATAATATATAATATTGCCGTTGGAAAGGCAGATAAAGGAAAGAAAAAATAGTACTATATATTTTAATAATGATGAGAAGATAGTTGACAGTGGATAATATATATGAAGAGAATGTGGTTGGGGGTGCGGTCAAAGAATAATACAAATAAGTTTAAAAAAACTTACTAGTGCTAACGTTTCGGGCCAGAATTTCTAGCCTTCATCAGGGCTAAGAACAAAAAATTAGATAATAAAGGTATATATAGAATATATTTATTATATAAATATAAGTATATAAAATATAAAAGCATATAAAATAAATAAATAAATAATAGTAAATAAAATATGTTTGTTCTTAGTGAATAAATGATATATAGAAAGATTAAAGTAAATAATTGTACAGAATGAATATAGGTAAAAATAAAGTTATGAAAGAAGTGGGAAATAAAACATTTATATAGGTAATTAATTATATTATATGTGGAGAAAATAACATAATTAATGAAGTAAAAATATAAAGTTATGTTATGCAAAGAAACAACGAAATATCAATAATTTAAAAATTAAAGTTCTGAAAAAAATAAATGTAACTAATGTAATATTTGAGTAAAAAAAAAATTACATTAGTAACATATATTTTCTTGCCATACCTTTAATTTTAAAATTATTATTATTAAATTGAATAATTTTTATTTCATAATATTTATTTCGTTGTTTCTCTGTATTACATAATTTTTTTTATTAATTGGAGAAGTTTGTCGGGGGGTGCGGTCAGCAAAGAACAACATAAATAACAAAACCATATTTATTTATTTTATGCCGACATAATTTTTTTTATTTCATTAATTATGTAATTTTACTCAGATATTTAATTAACTATATATACGTTTTATTTCCCACTTCTTTCATTACTTTATTTTTATCTATATTCATTCTGTACAATTATTTTATAATCTTTCTCTATATAGTTTATTCATTGGTTGTCATCTTGTTTTTTGTTCTTAGCCCTGATGAAGGCTAGAAATTCTGGCCGAAACGTTGGCATTAATGAATAGGTTTAGTAACATATTTGTGTCATTATCTCACCGCACCCCAAACTATCTTCTCCTCATACTATAGATTTTATAATAAATCCAAAATAGGTTCACAAAATAATTTAATTCTATATAAATCGATTATTATAAGTTCAATTATACCTCAACCGTTTGGAGTTCAACATGTTAAAGAAATTTTAGAATATGGAAAATGTATATCTAAGAATAATCAACAACTAACCCCTACAAAAAAAAAAAATAAATAACCACCATATTCCAAGACTTGCAGCTCTACATCAATAAATTGGAACATATTTAAGTTACAACACTTTCCGAAGATCCATTAAAAAAAAATTGAAAAACTAATCTTCCATTCAACTCATAAAACAACAAAACATATTTTGCTGAGTTAATATTGTTCATATATTATATATATTTATTTTTATTTATTTACATATTTTTTGTTTGAATTTTTCCTAACTTTAATCACTCAACATTCTGAAAAATAAATAAATACGATTTAGTTATATTTATAATTACAATTGTTTGATTGAAAGGACGGGCATCGCAAATCATTTAAATTATAAATTTGCTACTGTAAATTTATAAATAAAGCTTTGTGCTGATATTAAACAATAGTAAACCAAAATTTAAAAAAGTAGGTAGGTACATACGTTTCTTTTTATTTACTTACATAAAGTGGTGAAATTCCATTGGAACTATAACAAAAGCCCTAATTTAAGGATAATTAATTTTAAAATAAGAAAAATTATTAAATATTTACTATGCTATCATTAAAATGCCTCCCCTTCCTCCCAAACAAGCCTTAATTTCTCAAATAACGCGCAAGCCACCGATTCGGCAATTTAGGCACCATTAGGGGGAAAAAATACATCAAAGAAGATCTCAAATTGCAAGCATCAAAGCATTTGATAAATCATTTTTTATCCGAACTGCATTTTACTGAAACTCCATTTTCTCTAACAAACGCAATGTACCAACCCATCCCTCGTTTAAAACCCTTCTATTCAATTATCAGTTACTTCACCTACATAATCCAATATTATAAGAGTACAGATGTAACTACCTTTTTGTTTTGTTTATTTATGTATTTAGTCAGTTTTTTTAATTTTATTTTTATTTTTTTCTAAAATAAGTTATATACAATTTTAATATAAGTTTTAATTAAGTGCGGGCACACTGTTTTAGGCCAAAATAAAGGAAATTTAACTTACTATAAAGTAATTTATGACACTTATTTTCGTAGGGGTAGTAATTTCAACGATATTCACATATGAATATAAATTTGTGCAAATAACTATAAATCGATTTATTTTTGCAAATTTCATGAAAATTACTACTCATACGAAAATAAACATCATAAACTATATTATAGCCCATTAAACTAGCTTTAATTTGAGTGCTAATAGACATCTGTACGTCAAATGGTTTTTGCGATACAGCTTTTTCAAAATAAATTCACTAACTACTGATCTCTCACTACGTTTAATACAACACTTTTATGAAATGTTGCTTTTTAAAAAGCTATATCTCGAGAACTATTGAAAGTAAATAGCTCTATTACGGCTTACATTTTAGAAAATTTCCTCTACTTTAAATGATGTTCTCTTAGATTTTCTATTGTTGTTGGTAGTTTTAAAGATATAGAGCTCCGAATAAAAAATTAATTATTTTTAACGTTTTGAAACAGTCGCCATTTTTTATTCTCCCTAACTATACTTGGTAGACTCATCAATTTTGACTATTAATCATACATAGTTTTCATTAAAGTAATCTAAAATTGGGGTGAAATAAATGACTTTTTTCTACTCTTGGGCTCTTGTACTGATAGATTGTAGGAAGATAGTCATGGGTTGTGGTGGAATTGGGGAATTTTTTTTTACCTGTCTTTCCGTTCCCGACCTCCCCAATTGTCATCTTTGTTTCAATCTGACAGGTACTTACACCAATATTTATTTATTATTTCTATTAATTTTCTTAATATTCCCCTTTTACTATACCTTACCTTTGCCATATTTATTT
>NW_027109243.1:1368684-1379086 GCF_000696795.3 Halyomorpha halys | reverse complement strand
ATATTTATTTATTATTTCTATTAATTTTCTTAATATTCCCCTTTTACTATACCTTACCTTTGCCATATTTATTTCACCTTCTGATTACCCTTTTACATCTACCTCTTTACCATATTTATAACTATTACTAATGAATATTTTTATACAATTTATTACTCTAGTTCTGTATTTTGAATTATATCACACCCGGTTGTATTTATTAGTAACTAGTTTTTAGTCCACCCAGAAGTATATTTACTTAAATTATTATTATTATTATTTCTTTTACATATTTTATAAACAACACAATTGTTTTGAAATGTTTTTTTTAATTTTTAATGTTCTGTCAATTCTTACAATGCTTGTATCTTGTTTTTAATTTAGCTTTGACGAATCCCTTGCAAAGTGGAGCGAAACGTTGGTAAACAGTAAATATTTTTCTTCTACTATTTTGATACCTTCATTGACCACCACCCGTGACTATCTTCCAATAATGTACTTCATACGGTCAACAATCTTCTTCAGATAATATACATAATAAGAGGAGTGTAATTGTATAAAAAATATATATACATAAAATACAAAAAGAAATAAAATTAAAAGAATGGATAAAATAAATATAATATATTTATATAAGCGACACGCTGGCTCACATTAAAGAGTATTATGACCATATGAGTTTTTTCTCTGTCCGCACCCGGACCAACTTCCTTTTATAACTACACACGGTCATCAACTATCTTTCAATCAGTAAATATGGTGTGAATGTGCTCTCTGATCTATAAGCAATGTCTGAAAATGTATGACAGAATGTAATGTTAAAAAAAAAAATTAAATATAATCTTATAGAAATCAAACAATCTCAAAGAACATGAAAATCTCACTTAGAAGGAATTAAAACATTTCAATGGCTTATAACCCACTCAAGTGCAATCCAATTATTCTACACCTCCCTTCACAATTCAAGACAATATATATTCAATCGATACAAGCATTAGCTGCACAGGGCCGTCCTTAGCTCAGATGGTTAGGCCTAGGTCTATCGTTCTGAGATATCTGCGGGCGGCGCCGGTTCGAATCCGGCCTGGGGGCGTTGACTTTTTTCATTCAGTGGCTGTCCCAAAGTATGAAAAACTTGACCCCCTACCATGGTTAGAATAGGTTGGTCACCTGTAGATAACTAGGCAAACATCTCCTTCGCTGTCGATTACCTTGAGCTTGAATTGTTTGAACTAAGAGATCATCGCACAAGAGTCAACATCAACATAATTAGATTTTTATCGAATTAAATTCTAGTAAATTTTTACCTTTTTTTTTTTTATTAAATATTATTACTTATCCCATATCCTAAAACTTCTTCCTAGAAAATCCATCCTATTCCCCACCTACATATATAACGCCGTCCTACGTTTCACATATTTCCCTGACCCATGGAAATTATCTATAGTCCAAATACCCAGAGATAGCCAATCTCCTTAAGCCAGCAGAATCCTACCGTCCTATCTCTCTATTACCTATCATGGACAAAATCCTCGAAAAACTCATTTTGAAACGCGTTTACCCCTTCCTTGATTCCACTCATATAATACCAAATCACCAATTTGGATTCCGAACCTCTCATATACAGCAATGTCATCGTGTGGATTGGTGGACCCACATTAATGAAATCCTCATTATTTTTATTTTTAGTGAACCTTGGTCCTATCCTTAATAGAGTTTTCACAGCTGACATGTGAAAAATGATCCTTAGATTCATCACCACCCTTGAAGAATGGTGCCAAAACTGGAGGATTAAAATTAATTCCAATAAATCCACCAATTCACATTTACCCTTCGTCGTAAACCCATGACCTCTTCCTCCAAAGTATCCTTTAATAATACCCTACTTATTCCTGTTGAACATATCCGTTACTCAGGACTACATCTGGACAAACGACTGACATGGAATCCTCACACAAGACTAAAAAGACAGGAAACTGCTCGTTAATTCCGACTATTACAACATTTACTAGATAAGCGGTATAAATTGCCAATCCATTACAAAAGACTGGTCTACATGACTATTATAAGCCCTATCTGGACATACGGAGTTGAGCCTTGGGGCTCCACTAAACCATCAAATTTCTCCAGAATCCAATCCTTACAGTCCAAAATCCTTAATGCTCCTTACTTTGTCACAAATCAAGTCATTCATCAGGACCTCAATGTTCCATTTATTGCCGATTTGGCCAGAACCAGATACCATTCCTTCCATGATAAACTTCCTAACCACCCAAATCCACTTGTTTCTAACCTGGCTTCTCCTTCATTACCTAATAATCCTATGCGCCTGAAAAGAAGATGGGTCCGAGATCTTCTCCTCTAGAAATTGTATTCGAGATTATTTTATATTAATGGAGCTACGCGCCAAAAATGCTTAATTTTGTTAATAATTTGTTTTTAATGAAAACAAAATCGGGCCAGCCTATAACCTTCCAGGGAAAATCCTGAACATATAGCAAAAATCCCCACCACAATCGGATGAACAGTTTGGCAGTGCATTAAGTACCAACAAAAAAATATTCATTTTATATACTAGATTAAACAAAAATATATAGGCCAGTGAGATTAATAATGAAGTTAACTAATACTTTGTTTATTTTCGTCGACAAGCCAATTTTTTCAAAAAATAAATTGTCTAATCCGGAGGGCCCGAGACCCTTACTCCCTTAAAGGGGGCCCAGTATCATCATAATGGCTCTTTCAGTAACTTGTCCAACGGCCCTCGGCCTTCTTCAACAAGCGAATCAATACACGATTGCGAACCTGAGGTCGATACGCCTGCCGGGCGTTGGGGGGGTGACACTCAGCTTTTGTGACCGCTTTTAAAGTCACGCATTAAATTTGGCCCCTCTGTACACAGGTCATTATCTCAAGATGATATTTTCCTTCCTAACATCTCAATAATAAAAAGTCATAATTTCAAGCTGCAAAAATGCATACTAATATATGCATACGTTGTATTCGACGCACAGTGGTGGAAAGTTTGAAAAATCCTACAAAATGAAAAATGTCTGATCATGTTGACGGCTGCGGTCTCTTACACTCAAATACCTCTAATCAAATTCACCGTAATCGGTTCTCCCATCAAACAATAGGGGTATTCATGATGTTGTGTTAAATGTGAAATGTTTTACCATGTTAAATGTTATTTCGTTTTACCACGGTAAAATAAGGCATTTTTTTCGATTTAACAGGAGTTTTTCCATTTAACACGCTTTAACATGAATACCACTAATATTTGTGAGCCGTGGATCTAATCTCACAGGCGTTATTTCGACATTGGAAATAAGAGAGTTATCCACTGGCTGTTGTTATTTTGTTTAGAACTCTAACAAAAAATAATATAGTAGTATAATAGAGTCAAACAACCAACGACAGTTTATATAGTGTAAAAATTGTAGTTTTCAAAAGTAGGTTTGGATTGACATCATAGAAACTACTACACCTACGAAGAAAAGTGTAAATAAAACCTACTTTATAGTATGTTAAATTAGTTTCATTTTGAATGCTGGCAGACATCTGTACGTCTAATAATTCCTACAATGTATACTTTCATAAATCAAAATTTTTGTCAGATAAAAACTAGAAATCAACGTTTAGTGAATTTATTTGGTCTAATATCATGAAAATTATAAACTACTTTATACTACATTACACTAGCTTCAATTTGAATGCTAATTTGTACATCAAATAGTTTTTGATATATAGATTTCTCAAAAGAAATTCACTAAATACTGATTTTTCAGTGAATTTTTTTCTATGGAATGTTGCTTTTTAAAAAGCTATAACTCGGAAACTATCGAACGTAAATAGCTCTATTAGAGCTAATATTTTAACAAATTTACTCTATTTTAAATGGTGTTCTCTTAGGTTTTCCAGAGTTGTTGGTAGTTTTAAAGACTTAGAGCTTCGATTGAAATATTCATTTTTTTAAAAGTTTTGAAACAACCGCCGTTTCTTATTCACGCAATGTATACTTGGTAGACTCATTAATTATACATAATTTTCATTCAAGTAATCAAAAGCTGCGGAGAAATAGCTGACTTTTTTCTCCTCATGGACTCTTGTACTATTACCTTATACAACTTTATGTGAGTAAATGTTTTCTAAAATCTTTGACACTCCAACGGTATATAATATATCTATATTACAACCCTTATTTCCGGAAATGTGATTATTATCGGAAAAAAATATTTTTCCTCTATTATCCTAAGTTAATAATCAAATCCTTCACAGTTTATATTTATCCATTTTCATTACCAATACAAATATGAGATGGTAAATTCTTTTAAGAAAACAAAATTAAAGGTAAGTTGTAAATCCTGTCAGACAACTTAAGAGAGTAAAAGACCTATCTGATATTGAAAATAATCTAATTGTGGATTGGTTAAACGATAAATAAATTTTTAAAAAAGTAAAATCTAATATTTAAAGGGGCTTAAAATGTAATTTAAATGCTCACGCATGCACGAATTTGCCACGACTAAGCAAGCATGTAGTGCAGTGGTTCTCAAACTTTTTTGTCCTATCGCCCCCTTACCAAGAAAAATATTACTTGCCGCCCTCTGAAAATATTTTTTTAAATTTTAATAGCAATTAATAGGAAATATACACGTATATGTTTCTACCTGTTTCGTAACATATAAAGAAAAGTGTGAATCAGAAACATTGAACTTTGAAATTATGAAACTATTTATTGAACTCAGAATAGCATGTAATAAAAAATAATTAAAACATGTGAGATCAAATTAAAAAGAAGGACGAACCAGATGTGCTGCTAACAAGTAATTCTCGGCTCATTAGAGTCAGCAGTAATATTGTTGACCGTAACAACTTATAGTTATTCATCGCCCCCCAAATGAACCAATGGCCATCATCTAACCTCTGAATTGCTGTAGCGCCCATTTTAGGAATCACTGGTTTAGAGGTACCTTAACACCAACGCAAGATAACCAACTAAGAAGGAAAATACAATTATACACATCAAGCGTTAATTTCACTCTATCTCAAATACTGTATAATACATTTTCCAAATCAAAATACGGTAACAATGAACTAGAACCTTTTTATAAAAAAAAGAAAGTTACAGTTATGATTCTAAAACAAAGCCATAACTTTCCCAAATATAAATAAATAATAACCCGTTATCATTTCCCTAATTAAGACAAAAATAGATAAGATCAATAAATGTAGACTTGAAAGGGCACATATCACAAAAGTGCAAACAAGTTAAATGCATTTGATTGGAGAAGTTTGTCGGGGCGTGCGGTCAGCAAAGAACAACATAAATAAACAAAACCATATTTATTTATTTTATGCCGACGTTTCGACCTGAGTTTTAGGTCTTCATCAGGGGTAGTGGCGTAGAAGGTAGGCTTGTCTGAAGCGTCGGCTTGCTTGAAACGTCGGCATAAAATAAATAAATATGGTTTTGTTTATTTATGTTGTTCTTTGCTGACCGCACGCCCCGACAAACTTCTCCAATCATTAATCTATGGTCAACTATCTACACTTCATCTTAAATGCATTTAAAATATAGTATTATAAGGTTTTACTTGTAATTGATAAAATATATTTCAGTAGTTATTTTATATTGTCATCTTAAATAGAAAGGTTAGTAGGAGAGTAATAAATAAGGAGGAAAATAAATAAAACTTACAATAATTGCCAGGTGACAGCTTTATGGTCAAGGCATCCCGTAAGCATGGAAGCAGCCAGCAGTTAAAGACCACATACACTATCTTAACAATAATTCTTCTACTTCGTCCAATATAAAAACTTCATCTGAAAAAAAAAAAAATCTTTAAAAACTGTTGATTACATGAAAAAGTACAAGGACGCTGCAATGGATTAGCATACGCGCCATATTGACTTATAAATGAAGTATCAACATTTATTTATAACCATCTAAGAATCTTCACACTTTTCCTCTGACAGAAACATCTAATAACATATTAGATATGAGATTAGATGTTTCTACTTAGACTACCTTCTATTGTTATTGTTATTTTTTTTTATTTACTTTATAAACACAACAATTATTTTCAAATGTTTTGTCAATTCTAAAACGTTTGTATCTTGTTTTTTCAAATAGCCCTGACGAAGCCCTGCAAAGTGGGGCGAAACCTTGGTTAACAATAAATAGTTTCCGGTTAAGGTCAACTATCTTCTTCCAATATATACTTTTTGATACTACAATGGATTTTTAGAGCATTTAAACTCAAAAATAGACTCCGTGCTTTGGTATTCTTTTCTTTTTTTTTTTTTACGAATAAATTACGAAGATTTATGATTACAAGTGATCATTTCTAGGGATTAGTGGCGACGTCCCTCAACTGCTACGAACCCATTAAGATCTGGGTTCGATTTCCCCTGCCGACGAAGATTACTTCCGAACTTGTTAGGCCTGGGACTGAGTAGTTGAGGAAGCCAAGAGCTACTTCAACAGGGATTACTAACTTCTCCTCACTACTCTCAGGAATCGAGTCATATCAAATTGTTTTGAAGTGAAACATGCGAGAGCAGACTCACACTCACACGTATTAACTGCATGATTGTTATTAACAAAAAAAAATATATGGTTAGCGCATAACAAATCTCTCACTCACCACCCTACGTTGAACTAAAATTACTCGCCTACGTTTCATGATGGCAATAACATATCCCATACATAAATACGTGATAGTGAAATCTGACTATTGTCATAAAACCATAGAAACATATATTTTCTTCATGGAACTTTATTGGTCGACATTATGTAATTGGTTGTAGAAAGATGGTACGGATGACGGTAAAAAAAAAATAAAAACAGAAAAAAATATTTATTAATAATCAATAAATTTATTATGCTGGATCTACACACGCTTGCCACTTGTCGCAAATCCAAGACTTGTACAAACGCTTGGCTAACGAAGCAACAAACATCGTTGTCCACATTGTATGTTTTGACTTTTGTAGGTTATAACATTCAATTTTCATTATAAAAAAGGAAAAAGAAAAAAGAAACGAAAGGAAAAATAAATATCAGCAAAGCAGATCATCAAAATTCATATAATTAGTACAACATTACCTATAATTAGTCTTACATAACCTATAAATTCAACTTCAGTTTTAGAATTTTTATCAGAAACTTGTTAATTCAATTACGTAGACCTCGAAATGTGCTTATAAGTATATTTTGGGCTATATTAAATAAAAAAGAAACGGCTCAAGATAATTCACGATATTTGATACAATGTATTTACATAATATCGATAGAATTTTAAGATATACTATTTCAACTAGAGTTAATTATTGAATCCGAACGTAAGGGAAATATATTAATTAACTAAAACACAGATACCATAAACATTCACCTGTTAGCAGTACTAAAACAATATTAACGTGTGGATGCGGCACGACTGCCCTTTATTTTGTCGAATATTATTAAAACTACTACTCCTACCAAGATAAACTTCATAAACTACTTTATAGTACATTAAGCTAGCTTTAATTCGAGTGTTAATAGACACCTGTACGTCGAATGGTTTTTGAAATATAAATTTCTCAAAATAAATTCACTAACTACTGATTTTCAGTTCATTTTTAATGAAACGTAGTAGCTTTTTAAAAATCGATATCACGGGAACTATTGCCCGTAAATAGCTCTATTAGGGCACATATATTAACTAATTTCCTCTACTTTAAATGATGTTTTCTTAGGTTTTCTAGTGTTGTTGATAGTTTCAAAGATATAGAGTTCCGAATGAAAAAATAATTATTTTTATTATTATTGAACATTTTGAAGAAGGAATACATTTTGTATTTCCTCTAACTATACTTGCCAGGATCGTCAATAAAATAAAATAAAATTTCTGGTTCTGACAAGTAGAGGTAGGGGGAATAAAAAATGGCGGCTGTTTCAAAACGTTAAAAAAATTATCATTTCAATAGGAGGTCTATATCTTTAAAAATACTAACAATAGAAAACCTAAGTGAACATTATTTAAAATAGAGTAAATTTGCTAAAATATGAGCCTTAATAGAGCTGTTTACGTTCTATAGTTTTTGAGTTATAGCTTTTTAAAAAGCGACATTCCATAGAAAAAATGCACTACAATATCAGTATTTAGTGAATTTATTTTCAGAAATCTACATCTCAAAACCCATTTGACGTTCAAATATCTATTAGCATTCAAATTGAAGCTAGTGTAATGTTCTATAAAGTAGTTTATGAAGTTTAACTTCATAGGAGTAATAGTTTTCAAGATATTAGACCAAATAAATTCACTAATCTTTGATTTATAGTTTTTCAGACAAATATTTATTATTTATGAAAATATATATCGTAGAAAGTATTAGACGTACAGATGTCTGCCAGCATTCAAAATGAAAGTAATTTATCATACTATAAAGTAGGTTTTATTTACACTTTTCTTCGTAGGTGTAGTAGTTTTTATGATATCGACCCAAACCTACTTTTGAAAAACTACAATTTATACAAAATAAATCCTGCGTCCTTTGAGTTAGCAGCACAATGCCATACCATTGAGCTACACACTCCCGAGAAGTAGGTAAACCTCGACATTGCCATTTGATAGTAATATTGTGTCAAGTGCTAAGTAATGCTAGAATACCTACAGAAAATCTGAGATGTAAGGTTCAAAACTGTATTGTGTTGGTATGGAATGAAACATTTTACCTCTTAGTACAAGAGCCCGGAGGAAAAAAGTAAGTTATTTCACTCCAATTAAGTTAATACTACTTAAGTGAAACTGCATGTAATTACTAATCAAAATTGGTGAGTCTGCCAAGTATAGTTAGAGGAAATACAAAATGGCGGCAATTTCACAATGTTAAAAAAAAATATTTTTTCATTCGGAGCTATATATCGTTAAAATTATCCACAACATTAGAAAACCTAAGAAAATATCTTTTAAAATAGAGTAGATTTGACAAAATAATTTTTTTTTTTTTAGGAAATTTTCATAAAAAAATGCACCGAAAATCAGTAGTTAGTGAATTTATCTTGGAAAATCTATATCTGACGAACCATTTGACATACAGGTGTCTATTAGTAGCTAATTCAATATAAGGTGATGTAGATTAAATCCTTAGTCTTTGGGACAAAATTGTCGATTCATAAAAAACTAAATCTCAGGAAACCTTTAACTCACAGAAAGAAGTTTATTACACTATTAGAGGCACAGATTGATGTCTGCTAGCAATCAAATTAAAGATAGTTTAATAAATGGACTATGGTCTGGGTCCAGTAAAAAAAAACTCAAATAGTGAGAAGTATTTTGATGAGCTACGTTTCGCCCCACGTTGCAGGGCTTTGTCAGGGCTAAAAAAGATACAAACACTATAGTTACAAAAAGGAAAAAAGAAAAAACATAAGTGTAAAATAACAGGGGTATAAAATGAAAATTAAGATATAATAAGAAAAATTAAAGGTTATAAATAGTAAATGAAAAGAGTAATAGTAACAGATAGATAAGATTCTTATTATATCTTAATTTTCATGTTATACCCCTGTTATTTTACACTTATCTTTTTTCCTTTTTGTAACTATAGTGTTTGTATCTTTTTTAGCCCTGACGAAGCCCTGCAACGTGGGGCGAAACGTTGGCTCAATAAAATAGTATAATTATCTACTATTTGAGTTGTTTTTTTATTCCATTCATCTATACACACGGTCAATCAATAATCTTCCAGTAAGTAAAAAAAGTAAACGGAAAATTACAAGGGTATACAATGAAACGTAAAAATAAAGAAAAAAAATTAAAGGTTATAAACAATAAATGAAAACGGAAATTGTAGCAGATAAAAAGAAGGGGTAAAAAAAAAAAAAAGGGGGGGATAAGAATAAAATCAAGAATAAAGGAAAAAAAAATTTGTGGGTCTGACGTGACAACTTTACGCTAAATATTGGAATAATAATATTAATAAAATAGACACACAATATTTGAATCAAGATATTTATTTTCCTTTACAAATGATATTTTATTTAACAATTAATTTCCATTATTCTGTTCATAATCGGACGATGGTACGAGAAATATGAGATGAGTAGCATCAATTCGGCTGTAATATGCCTGGAAAATGTCAAGTCAATCACTGTCCCTCCTAATGTTGTTGCACTATTTGTATTTGACAAACAATCCAAATTGAGTTTTCTCTTCATAAATTTCGTAAATGCATTATTTGATTGTACATTGACGTTAAAGTCACCACAAATCAAAATAGGAATTTATTTCAGACATAATTTAATGATCAGAATACATCAATACCCTCCCCCCACCGCACTCTCCGTTACGCTACACTTTTGCCTACATGACTTCCAGTATCTATAACCTCAATTACCCCACCACCGCACTCTCCGTTACGCTACACTTTTGCC
>NW_027109243.1:1359345-1366579 GCF_000696795.3 Halyomorpha halys | reverse complement strand
TCAATTACCCCCACCACCGCACTCTCCGTTACGCTACACTTTTGCCTACATGACTTCCAGTATCTATAACCTCAATTACCCCCACTACTATACTACTAAGCCACGCCCATTCTATTTCCGTTACGCTACACTTTTGCCTACATGACTTCCATTATCTATAACCTCAATTACCCTCACCACCGCACTCTCCGTTACGCTACACTTTTGCCTACATGACTCCCTCCAATCTAATTTATAAGACGTTGTCACGTCAAAATGAACGAGACGGAATTCATACCTGTTTTGACAGAAGTCAAAGTCAGAATGAACCATTTGTATTGGGAGGAGTGGGGATGGCAGTTAAGTACGTTACATTTGAAAATAATTTTAAAGTAAACAGTGTAGAAGCACTAAACAATAAATTGTTTAACAATCACATTGTTTACCTCATTTTAATATTTTTCTAAACTGTTTACTAATTAAAATAGCAACAACTATTTGAGTTTTTTTGACCGCACCCGGATCATATTCCATTTATTAACAATATACACAAATCAACGATCTTCCATTAAAGATAGTTTACTGTACCCGAAAGTAATTTATAAATGTTTATCTTTGTAGCGGGAGTACTTTTATCATATTTCCATATGAATATGAATTTCGTGTATAAAATATTGTGCAAACAACTAGACATCAATTTATTTTAGAAAATATAAAAACTGCTAATCCTAAGAAGATAAACGTCATAAACTAATTAAAACCATATTAAACTTGAATGTAATTAGTTCTTTTAGGGCTCATATTTTAGCAAAAGTTTTGATTTATGAAAAAAGATATAAAAGATACCATAAGACGTGAAGATGTCTGCCAGCAATCAAATTAAATCCAGTTAAATGTACTGTAAAATAGTTTATGATGTTTATCTTGCTAGGAATAGTAGTTTTTATGATATTTGACAAAATTTTATCATAACAACTAGAAATTAACTAGTTCTGAATTTATTTTGTCAAATATCATAAGAACTACTACTCCTTCGAATATAAACATTAAAACTACTTTATAGTACAATTAACTAGCTTTATTTTGAGCGGTGGGATATATCTTTACGTCTTATGACTCCTCCTCAGATATTTTTTCATTTGTCAAACGTTTTGTCCTGACAGCTAGAAATCAACATTTTCTGAAAATTCGAAGTTCGTCGAATATCAAGAAAACTACTACTCCTATGAAGATAAATGTCGGAAATTACTTTATAGCAAATTAAACCGTATTTAAGTTGAGTGCTAATAGACATCTGTAAGTCTTAGGTTTCCTGAGATATAGCCTTTCATAAATCGAAAATTTTGTCCCAACAACTAAAAATCTAAACTACAGAGTACAGCTAATTTACCTTACTTTAAGTGGAGAAAATAGTAGGAGAGTGGAGAAAATAGTCGGCGGCAGCAAAAAAACAAAAATTATTTATTCGTGCCGACGTTTCGACCTGATTTTCAGGTCTTCATCGTGGAGTTTTAGGCAGTGATTCAGGATTACTTGAATTTAAATGACGTTTTCTTAAGTTTTCTATTGTTTGTAGTTTTAAAGATATAGAGCTTCGAATGAAAAATTAATTTTTTCTAACGTTTTGTAACAGTCGCCACTATTTATTCCACCTACCTATACCTGGCAGGCTCATCAATTTATACTAGTAATAATACATAGTTTTCTTTAAAGAAATACAAAATATGAGTGAAATGGCTGATTTTTTCTCCTCTTAGGCACTCGTACTCTCTGATTTAATGACTTCGTCCAATGTGATCAAGAGAAATTTCAACTTAAGTGCTTTGTATTAGTGACACGTAGTTCAACATCTGGCACATACACGATGCGTCCAACAATCAAGTGTTGAACGTTGTAAAGTGTTAAGTTCTTATACTATCCTGGTTATAAAGTAATTGCTAATATAGCAATTGTATACATTAAAAAAAAATAAAAACTGAGAAAAATAATTTAAATGTCTTAGAACATTTACTAGACAAACGGTCTAAATTGCCAATCCATTACAAAAGACTGATCTACATGACTATTATAAGGCCTATCTGGACATACGGAGTTGAGCTTTGGGGCTCCACTAAACCATCAAATTCCTCCAGAATCCAATCCTTACAGTCCAAAATCCTTCGTAAAATCCTTAATGCTCCTTACTTTGTCACAAATCAAGTCATCCATCAGGACCTCAATATTCCATATGTTGCCGATTTGGCCAGAACCAGATACCGTTCCTTCCATAATAAACTTCCCAACCACCCAAATCAACTTGTTTCTAACCTGGCTTCTCCATCATTACCTAATAATCCTCCTAGGCGTCTGAAAAGAAGATGGGCTCGATATCTTCTTCTCTAGAAATGTTATTGGAGTTCTATCAATGGGTAGATTCTCCACATGTTTTTATCATGTTACTATGTCATCTACAGCAAATTTACTTGTTGTATATATGTCTATACAGTTGTAAATATCAATAAATAAATTAATAAAAAAAAAAAAAAATGTCTTAGAGCTTGAGAGCAAACCTAAAATTTACACAAGTTAGGGTAAATTTGGCAAAGTCGTCCAATTTGAACTGAGTCCTACAAATTTATAGGTAGAATTAATAATATACTGTTGATTTATGAGTAAGGTATATTCATTTGATAAGTTTATTATCGGTTCTTGAAATAGCACTTACACATCCTATCTAATACTGCCTCTTATCAATTCCAGGTCATAGATTAGTATTAATCTACTGGCTTTACACAGAGGTAGTAGTAATTTAGATAAAGTCTTAATAAGGTAAAGCACTTGATATTTCGTCTTTATTTAGTTATCAAATTGAAATAGAATTGGTGAATACCTAACTTTGATGTTAATAATCTACTTTAGTAATATAAATAATAGATATCATTCCAGATTTATATTATAGAACTTTTCCGGTATAGAAGTGTAGTACTAGTACAATAGCACAAGAGGAGAGAAAGGAATAGGTAGGGGGAATAAAAAATGGCGGCTCTTACAAACCGTTAAAAAATATATTTTTTTTTTCTTTTGGAGCTTCATATATTTACAATTATCAACAATACTAAAAAAAAAACCTAATAGAACATCATTTAAAGTAGAGTAAAATTTTCGAGTTATGAGAGACTATATCTCAGGAAACCTTACAGTTTAATTTGCTATAAAGTAATTTCTGACATTTATCTTCATAGGAGTAGTAGTTTTCTTGATATTCGACGAACTTCGAATTCAGAAAATGTTGATTTCTAGCTGTCAGGACAAAACGTTTGACTAATGAAAAAATATCTGAGGAGGAGTCATAAGACGTAAAGTTAATGCCAGCTACTCAAAATAAAGCAGGTTAATTGTACTATAAAGTAGTTATAATGTTTATATTCGAAGGAGTAGTAGTTCTTATGATATTTGACAAAATTTTCTTTTGATAGATTTATTTATTGATAGATATTACAATTTGCCACACAGTTGTGGGCAATAGGTAATATTGATGAATGATCTCATACATACTAAAATAAAAAAATAAAATAAATAAGTAAAAAATAAATTAAAATTAAAAATTAAAAAAAAAAATAATAAAAAAAAGAAATAAAATAAAATAAAAAAAAATGACAAAATAAATTCACAAATTGTTAATTTTTAGTTGTTAGGATAAAACTTTGTCAAATATCATAAAAACTACTACTCCTAGCAAGATAAACATCATAAACTACTTTACAGTACAGGTATGAATTCTGTCTCGTTCATTTTTTTCCTTTATTCCTTTCCCCATTTTCAACTCTTAGTTTGTACTTTCTTTTATATTTCTTCTTTTTATCTGTTATTGTTTCCGTTTTCATTTATTGTTTATAACCTTTTATTTTTACGTTTCATTGTATACGCTTGTAATTTTCCATTTATCTTTTTCAGCCCTGACGAAGCCCTGCAACGTGGGACGAAAGGTTGGCTCATCAAAATGGTTGTCACTATTTGAGTTTTTTTTTACTGCATCCAGACCATATTCCATTTATTAAACTATCTTTAATTTGATTGCTAGCAGACATTGTACGTCTAATAGTAATAAACATCTGTCTGTTAGTTTAAGGTTTCCTGAGATAAGTTTTTTATGAATCAAAAATTTTGTACCAAAGACTAAGGATTTAAACTACATCACCTTATATTGAATTAGCTTTAATTTGAGTGTTAATAAAGACACCTGAGCCCTGTTTCATAATGAAAGCTAATAGTATTAGTTGATAGTACAAGTGTAGAAACTAATGTGGCAATAATACTAATACTTATTTTTTTCATGATAGGGATGACTATTAGTGATATTACAGAAATTAAAAAATACTAAAGTACAAGTTACTATTGTACAAGTATGTATAATTGAATTAAGATAAATCTACAAGATTAATAGTATTAGTTTGTACTTTATTATGAAACAGAACCCTGTATGTCAAATGGTTCCTCAGATATAGATTTTCCAAGATAAATTCACTAACTACTGATTTTCGGTAAATTTTTTATGAAATGTAGCTTAAAAAATTATATTTTGGCAAATCTGCTATATTTTAAAAGATGTTTTCATAGGTTTTCTAATGTTGTAGGTAGTTATAACGATATAAAAAAAAAAAAATTTTAACATTGTATTATAGCCGGCATATTGTATTTCCTCTAACTATACTTGGCAGACTCACCAATTTTGACTAGTAATTACATGCAGTTTCACTTAAGTAGTAAACAATTGGGGTGAAATAACTTACTTTTTTTCCAACGGGCTCTAGTACTAAGAGGTAAAATGTTTCATTCCATACCAACACAATACAGTTTTGGACCTTACATCTCAGATTTTCACCCTATTAGTATCAAATGACTCAATATTAGTCGGGAGTTACCTACTTCTAGGGAGTGTGTAGTTCAATGGTAAGGCATTGTGCTGCTAACTCAAAGGACGCAAGTTTTGATCCGACAGTGACAGATAATTACTTTTTTTGCTGTAGCCAGGCGAGAGAGCTATGCGGGTTCGGGAGCTCTCCCGGGTCCGCTCAGCCTCATTAAGTGGTTACCCTTAATTGGGCAAAAATCTGGTGGTCTAGCCTGATTCTGACCAAATCACCTCCTTTCACAACCGTCGGTCCAGTAACAGTACTTCCTCATAAAGTACAGCATCCCTAACCCTTCATGGGTTGTTATAGAGGTACAGATCTCATTTTAATATGTTAGTAATTAATAAAGTTTTGTCTTGTCTTTTTCTTACTTTTAACATATTGTGACCACTCTGCCAGTACGGATGACTCTGAAATAACCAGCAACTTCCACTTTAGCCCTTCCAAACATTGGAAGTTGAAAGTTCTGGTGTAAATGTTTCTTTGGTTTCGATTTTTTTTTCTGTGTGAGGACACGATTCAGAGGTTGACCAATAAACTTTTATTTCGGCAACTATGTGAAATCATTAAAAAAAAAAAAAAAAACACTTTTTTTTCGATTTTTGGTTTATAATGTATAAAGTAAGGTTATTACGAAAAACGTAAGCTTATTTTAAATTTTAAGATTATTTGTATATGCAATGTACAGTTTTCGCGCAATAGGGGAAACTTTGTTAAAAAAATTTAAGGAGGAAAGTTCTTATCTATTTATTTCTATTATCTTAGTTTATGTTGGTGTGTAGGTTTTGTGTCACAGCTAGATGATATGTTGAGATTCATAGCCATTTAAAAAAAAAAAAGTTCCTATTCTACATAATGTTGAATAAAAATAGTAAAAACATTTTGGTTGAAGTACATAAATGGCTTTTTCGTAGGTGAATTAAAAATTAAATTTGGACCAATGCAAACCAAGAAGGGTCAGGAATTGTAAGGAAGTACCGTTACTACGTCAACGGTTGTGCAAGGAGGTGATTTGGTCAGAAAAACGTTCTACATCCAAATTTTTGCCCAATTAAGAATACCCACTTAATGAGGCTAGGTGGACCCCGAAGGGCTCCGGAACACACAGGGCTGACAACCGGCTACAGTAAAACAGAAAATAATTATCAGTCACTGCCGGATTATAATCCTCGTCCTTGGAGTTAGCAGCACAATGCCTTACCGTGGAGCTATCCCCTCTCACTTTACTAACACATATTATTGATATTATTAATAAATACAAAAAATAATTAGTTTCTTGTTGTCTGAGACACAATAGCGAGATGAATGAAGTTCAAAAATATTTCATCGCTATCGTAATATCAGTAATTATGGCGAACTATATAAAGCGTTTAATTACCTCGAAATACAATGCCTTGAATGAAAATAACGATGACATATTGCCCTTCCACGACGATATGATAATGAGGGTCTGGGTTGGCAGCGTACCAACTTGTGGTTGGCTGAGTCTAAGTTAGCTATTAGCTTGACTATTTCTTCTCTAATATGCTTAGGTGTTTTTAAATATATATATTGAAAAATAATACATAACTATAATTATATAGTATTTGTAAAATCATGAGTTGAAAAAATATATAATTTTTAATTTTTTCATAGGACTGATTGTTTTTATGATAGCAATATTTTAGGTAATATTAGATTTACCGATGCCTGTTAGAAGTCAATTTAAAGCTAAATAAATAAACTGCACAGAGTATAATTTTTAATTTTTTCAATTCCAATTTTACATTATCAACATATTTTTAGTTATTTGTATCCTTTTTTAGCACTGATGAAGCTCTGTAAAGTGGGGACGAAACGTTGGCCTAAATAAATAGTTTTATAATACTCATATTTGATTTGTTTGACCGTACGTGGACCATTTTCCTTTTATTTAATTAAACAGAATCAATCAACGATCTTCCATTACTCTTTTGATTATCCAAGTCTCTCTGATATCTCATGATTAAATATAGGACCAACAATAAAAATTTGTAATCCATATCAAACAGCCGGTCCCACAACCAAGTTGGGAACAATAAAAAAAAAATTAATTCAGTTCAAGTTAATACGAATCCAAGGCAACATGCCAAGGATGAGAAACAAGCTAAAATTAACAGCTTTGTTTTTAATTTGTACGTCTTATTTTTATAAATTATTCGAATAAAATTATTTTATAGAAAATTATTCCGTAGCAAAGATGGCAGAAAATATAATTCTTGACATTCTGGAAATCGTCCACTACCACATGCATGAAAACAGAAGACGATATAGGTCATCAAGAGTAAGGATAATATGCATATATTGCATATTTTATGATTATTATTGTTTATTATTATTATCAT
>NW_027109243.1:1356197-1356855 GCF_000696795.3 Halyomorpha halys | reverse complement strand
GTTAAAGAAATATTAATGTTATGTGTGAAGTAATAATATGAAAACAATTTTTAAGTTGTCTCCTTGATGGCCTATAGGCCGAAACGTAGGAGAATTAAAAAAAAAACTTGGTCAAGAGTAAAGGGATAAATTGTACTTGTGTTATTATTAAAATTAACCGTTCTGAAACAATTAATTAAATAATCTATTAAATTAAAAAAAAAACTACTTTTAGTTGTTGTTTATTCATAAAACTGATCAAGTACAAAAGGTGAAGTCGCATTCAATTTAAAACTAGATATAAATAATAAATTATTAAGGGAAATTTTTTTTATAAAATCTAGAGAATAACGTTATACCATTTTTTCCAAAATACTGTTTATTTTTAACAAATTAGCAAGAACAATTTATTTTTTTTTTTATCCACTGGTTGACAAGATGGTAGTTAACACTCATGATGAGCTTAACATAACCTCAGCATTAAACTTCGTTAGAAAAAATTTCGGTTTATAAATTGCAACCTTTTTAAAGCTTCCTAAACACACATCAATCAATTTTAAAACTTCCCCTATAAATAACTTTATCGTCAGACAACCATTAACTTTAACGACTAAAAGGTTTATGCTACCCAACTCTACCCAACCTAAACCAACTCAAAATAAATCAAATATAAATAAAT
>NW_027109243.1:1351146-1356147 GCF_000696795.3 Halyomorpha halys | reverse complement strand
TTAATTAGTATTTCTTAAATGTTTATCCTCTACTCCTGGTCCAGAAAAGAATTTGCTGTTGAAACAAAATTAATACTTAATTAAATAATAAATTCAAATAATAAATTATTATAATAAGTTACAGTCAGCTGTTACTGACGGGGCCATATCAGCTGATCGAGCAGATCAGCTGATTCGCATGTATATATATACATATATAGGGGAACCAGACATAATAAGGCTAGTCTTGTTTAGTCGGTCACAGAGTGTTCTCATATCTATCTTTTACTTTATTTATTAAGTCTCTTCTTGCTCTAACTTAACTTATAATTATTAATACACTCAAATATTAAATTATTATTATTATAACTATTATCATTATGATTATAATAAAGGCTTAATGAACCCTAAGGTTCAATGCCGATACAACTAATCGTTCTCTCTCTCTATATATATATATATTTATATATATATACCTTTCCAGTGGCGCCGCCCCAAACCCAAATCTACTAAATCAATTTTAATGCAATCCTCCCATCAACGTTTCTGTCTACCACTCGGACGTGGTATAACATTTTACCGATCCGCTCGTTACTAAGCCCTATAACCTTACATGCCCACCTAATTCGCCGCAATATTATAACCTGAATTATATTTGCATAGGATGCAGTTCCCGTTAGTTCAGGATAGTGTAGCCTTCTGAATTCTAACGTTGATTAATTTTCAATCCTAATGTTTAACGTAATACTTTATTTTCGAAAACCTTAAGGTGCCGTTCATCCCTTAGCGTAAGAGGCCACGCCTCGCATTCATAAAGAACAGTGGGGAGGATAATAGTTTTGTAAATTGTAATTGTTAAGTTTTTGGGCAGAAAGCGGGAGCTAAGTAATTTCGAAATTGAAAAATAACAAGCAAAATATCAATTTCGTTTTTTCTAGTTACCGTAGAATCTAAATACTTAAACCTATCTACTTGTTCAAAGATATTTCCTTCTATATCTGTATCGCCGAAACTGCTCCCATTTCTACTGTTAACCACATATTTAGAAAAAATAAATTATATTTTTTTATCAAGTTTATAACTTTTGACTAGACGATAAATTAAAAAAAAAAAAATAGAAAACAACTTTTAGAAATAAATAATATAAATTGATCTATAATGGTTATTGAAGTAATAGTAATAATAATATAATGTTTACAAAACCTTTCTTCTTATTGTAGCAGGAAGGCGATCGCTCATACAATGAGGTAGAACACAGTGTGGACGGCTACAATATTTTCTCACTTTTTATTTAACCGGCGAAGGACGAAAATTTCCCAAGTACAGTTATTAGGTAACTTGATGATAAAATTAATAAGAAATTTTTACAAAGTAATTAACAAACAAAGGTGTTCCAAGGGTCTAAGAAATAAAACAGGAAAATCGTTCTTTAATACGTCAACACATATCAATGGATTAGATTCACAATGGTTTACATTTTTTTAACAATTCTGTGTCCAGAAAATACCATATAAAAGGGCTTAACTGTTTAAAGAATAAAACTCATGACTGATTGACTAATGTCAATGGAACTTATTTTGGTAATAATAGGTCCAAAAATATTCTAAACGTGTCCAAGGGTTCTTGCCAGTGCGCCTAAAGAACCGAGAAAAAAATTTATAGAGTTTTTGAAAATATTTATATTATCGTATTCCGCCTTTGGTTGTTTATTGCAAAAAAATCGATTTGTTTTTCACGCAGAATAAACATTAAATATTGTTGATCATATTAAATAAGTTTAGATGTATAAAATATCTCGGACGCCGAAAGGATAACCCGCTTCTAACACCAAATAAACGTGTGGTTTTTTTTCTCTAAATTATAAATATATCTTTTTTTTTTTAAATAATTTATTTTTATCTGTAAACAAATATATACAACTAGTAAATTTGCTATTTGATATAAAATGACATGATACAAACATGTGGAGAATCTACCTATTGAATGAACTTCAATAACGTTACTTGAGAAGAAGGTCTCTAGACCACCTTCTTTTCAGACGCCTAGAGAGGTTATCAGGTATTGAAGGAGAAGCCAGGTTAGAAACAAGTGGGTTTGGGTGGTTGAGAAGTTTATCATTGAAGGTTCTGGCCAAATCGGCAACATATGGAACATTGAGGTCCTGAAGGATGACTTGATTCGTTACAAACTAAGGAGCATTAATTATTTTAGGAAGGATTTTGGACTGCTAGGATTGGATACGAGAGGAATTCGACGGTTTAGTGGAGCCCCAAAGCTCAATTCCGTATATCCAGTTAGGCTTTATTATACTTGTGTAGATCAAGGGAAGACGCTAGCAGCGTGGCAACGCGCCTGTCTATCAAGGTTGTTAGTTCGAACCTTGGCCCCACCCGGGCCTTTTTAAGCATAAAATTATACGAAACATACTCACAACCTCCCCCTCCCACGGGCATTTGTGAGGCCCGTTAGCCAATGGTTGGCACTCAAGAAAAAATAGGCGTAAGAGTGACAAACTCAACCTATGAAAACAACATTATATTATATATAAACATATTAAGGAAATACATCGCGCATGGCATTGGACCTTGTCGCGCCAATAATAAAAATAGATATAATTCTTTTGTAATGGATTGGAAATTCATACCGTTAAATATATCTTAATATGTAATATACCTATAACATTAACTAATATATATATATTTTTTTCAATTATTTATATTTCAATATTTTCCTTTTTTAAGTTGTACATTCAAATAAAATTTGGCCAATTCGAAGGCCACAAAAATATTTGGCAGCTCCTTTATTAGCCTGGGCCAGATAAATAAAACAGCTTCCTTTGTTGCGATAATACACAAGGCCGTGATGAGATGGATGTGAAGTTATTGTAAAACAGCTGTTAGGTAACGCTGGCCTTAATCTATCAAACGTCAGAACAATATCGCCTAAAAAGACATTTGTTATTGTTTATTTATTATCTTCCTTTTGAATTTTAATAGATTTAGAAAATTTATAGATAATTTTAACTTAATTAAAATTAATATTAATATTAATTTAAAAAATATTGTACGTTCTGCGCATCACTCAACTTTCATTTTACCACACCCTTAAGGTTTTTTTTTTCTTTTGCTATAAAAATTTGTATTTTAGGGTTTCTCAAAGTGTGACAAATATAAATTTTGATCCTGCCAAGAATACAAACGGGATTCAATTTATTGTTATATATATTTCCAAAGTTGTTCGTTTATTTATTTCTTTTAATTTTTATTTTTCTCTGAATGATGGAGTTATCTTTTTTTTAGCCCTCATGAAGACCTGGTCAAGGCAGGTCGAAACGTCGGCAGGAATAAATAATTTTTTGTTTATTTGCTGAACGCGCCCCCCGCCCCTCCCGCCCCCACATGTATCTTCTCCACAATCCCTTTTTTCCTCCATTTGTTATTCAAAAATTTCTTTAACAGTCTGTATTAATCCATTTTTGTAATTGCTAACAACTATTGGGAACTATTTAGGTTTTGCAAATAAAAAAAATTAAAGGTACTTTTGACCAAGATAATTTAATATTTCGTTATTTAAGCCCTCTCAGACTATTTTAATGAGGATAAGACCAAACAGATATTAAATACTATTTAAATCTACAATAACATGGTGACTTTAATCAAAATCGTTACAGTCGCTTTCTAGAAAATCTACAAAACCTGCAAAATTTATAGTATAAGTATATAAGTGGCACCTCAGGTGAGTTGATTTTATCGAAAAAGTTGCTGCGACATTACAGGCATATATGTGTTTTAAACATGTAATTTCAGATTTGCGAGACGTTTCGTTTTTGAGCTGGGCTATTTACAAACATACCATTTTGAGAGACCTCGTTATTTGGACTCGGAGGACCTCAAAACATGGATTTTCGCCAATAACTCGATTTTTTCACAAACCTAATACTTTCTCTTACTACATGTTCCTAGAACACCTCTATCCATTCCCATCTACTTCTCCCTCCTCAATATAATAGTCCAAATTGTACATAGTATGGTATGAATTCTGTATCTTTAAATAAATAAAGTATATCTTTCACTAATCAACATTAGTAATTTTTTTTCATGATTCCATTGATTGATATTCCAGAGATATAACAGCAACATTTTCGGTAAAATCAATCGATTTGTATTGAAAGTACAATTTTATCAGCATATTCTAATAAACGGCTCTGAATATAAAACATACTATGTTCATGATAGGCTTAAGTTGATCATCAGTAATCCAACAGAGTTACCAAAAGGAAATTCCAAGAGACACTTTGTATATAGTAGTCTAAATTTTTCATAGTATGTTATAGATTCTGTATCTGTAGATAAAGAAAATATATCTTACACTACTCTGTAGTAGATTTTGTATCTTAAGTTTATACCTGAGATGTAATGGCAACTTTTTCGATAAATCAACTTATCAGAACTACAATTTTATGTTATAGATTTTACAATTTATCAGCATATAACTAAAAACAGCTTTGAATATAATACTATGTTAATGATAAGCTTAAGTTGATCATCTGTAGTCCAACAGAGTTATCGAAGGGAAATTCTAAGAGACACGCAGTATATAGTAGTCTATGTTGTACATAGTATGTCAGATTTGCCATTTGTATCGAATTGAATATTGAATCTGTTTGTTTGTATGTCATTGAGTCAGGTTGATTACACTATTTTGATTAAACGCATATTAATGTATAGTTAAGGAGTCTTTACATTCCACTAGGTCTTACACTGATAGAAATAGTCTAAGAAACGTTGATATTAAATTTTAAAAAAGCTCCCTATAAACTACTGTCGGGGTTTGTCTGGTCTTAGGCGGGTCTCCAGCCTGATATACACTTTACAGAAGGCCCTCGACAAGGCGTATTCAATAATAGGTAAGAAAGGAAGGCCGTGCCCGGGGATGAGCCCTGGACACTAACTCAGGTAGAGGAGGTCTAGGTGAGAGAGTCTGAGGTAGAGTAACAGTTCTAGTTGCCGAGATGAAGCGGAC
>NW_027109243.1:1348926-1350696 GCF_000696795.3 Halyomorpha halys | reverse complement strand
TAGGTTACAATCTTAGTTGCCGAGATGAAGCGGACGGACTAAGATTGCTAGAAAGAAGGAGAGGAGATAGGCCATCATCATGGGTGAGCATACTAAAAAACAACTCTTGAGAGAATAGATTAGCAATGAACTTCTCTAACTCAAGTAGAGTGAACGCCACCAGTGCTATGACTAGACCTGGAAAAGGCTAGATTTGACTTTCTTTTTTTTCCTACCTCCTACATTATTTCTTTATTAAAACATTTACAATTATATATACAACTTATCATTTAAGAAACTATACATAATGCAATTTACAATTTTTCTTGCTTTGCCTTACGGCATTATAAGATAATTGATTTGACGCATCAGCCCGGTGGCAATTAAAGGGCTCATGTGATCGGTTATCACTGAGGATTCACTCTTTTAACTCTACTTGAGATAGTTCCGTTGACTCTTTTTGCTCAATCTTTTTTATTTTATAAGTAACATTATTACACATTACATATTAACATATATACATTTGTACATGATACAATATTTTTTTAATAATAATAAGCTTATATACAATTGCTCAGCTTCTTAGACACTTGTAGTGCTGGGCCCTAGCGGGTTACGGAGGCACTTCTTGTTACACACCTTTGATTTTGTTAATTAGAAATAATTACAAATAGTTCATTGTTAAAAGTAATAAAAAATACGTAAATATGAACTATGAAAGAATTTGGTAAATGACTAAAGGAGAAAATTTATTTTTTCCAGTCTTCATATACAACGGTTGTTATGCTTAGGAATTACAAAAAATAAAAATAAAAACTAACTAATATAATTCTAATATAACTACATCAAATTCAAAATTTTTGTTATTGACAGAATCGGAGCTAAAAGTGATTTTATTGGCTTTGCCGCTGGAAGTAGGTCGAGCCCGGGAGAACGGCGTGCAACAAGTTGACTGATTAATTAGAAGTTTTATGATGGCAAGTTTAAAAATGTGCTGCAGAGCGCGCATCATAAAGCTGTCACAGACCTCCTCCTCTCCTCTCTTCAGGCTCAAATTAATCCATCCTCATTTTAAAACAGAAATTGGTTTATAACTCTTTATTTTATCTCAATTTATAGGTAGATGTAAAAAACTTTTTAAAATTTTTTTTCTTTATTCCCCATTACATCCTACGACTTGGTATGTCAAATTGTAAATATCTAATTTCTAAAAACTTTAGCTTTAAACTTTATATTATACATCTATATCACAAATCTTATGGGAGTGGGTTAGTCCTTGATAAGGCACTGCGCTAATAAACTCCAAGGACCCGGATTTTAATACTGCTGTAGCAGATAATTATTCTGTTTCACTGTAGCCATGATTCAGCTACGTTAGTTCGGAAGCCCTCCAGGGTTAACACACCCTCATAAAGTTCATACTCTTAATTGGGTAAAAATCTAAACCTGGCGGCCGAGCTTGATTCTGACGAAATCACCTTCTTGTACAACCGTTGTTCTAGTAACAGTACTTCCTTACAAAGTACTGCATCTATAAATTAAATTTAAAAAAAAAACCCGAAGGACGAGAGAAGACAAAAATTGCAGCTAACAACAGAACAAAACAGTTTGCCAGAATATAATAGAGTCGGGTACATATCATGATGATGATGAATGATACGGTCGCAAGTTTCCGAATGAGCCATGCTGTCCAAATATATTGGGTTGTCGGTTTTTAAAACCGTTTTTTGGAAAAAACTATGAAATTCGAAAACCGGTTTTTTAGTAGAAAATATCGGTTTTCAATGTATG
>NW_027109243.1:1335035-1347851 GCF_000696795.3 Halyomorpha halys | reverse complement strand
CAGTAAATAATTTCAGTCAAAAACTGCTTTTAATCACTCTAAATTTTCTGTTAAAATATTTTGTTCGAATTACAGAATATTCGAGCAAAAACATTTTTTATAAAAATTCGAAACCGGTTAAAACCGGTTTTCGAATAGTAATTTTTCCAGAAAACCTGTTTTCTAAAATGTCGGTTTTTGTATAAACCCTAGTTGCTATGATCAATCCATGATCGGACATATATAACAATTATATAATAACAAAAAGAAAATTGTTTTTCTACTTTTTCTTTAGCAATCAATAATCTCCTATACACTAAATACTATTTATTATAACTATATTTCCCCTACTTAATACTTTTATTTCATTTGACTATCATATTCCGTATATTGGACAATTTTATTCTCCCTACTTCACTCCCTCATTCCTACCCCCTTCTATCTGCAGTGATCTGCAACCCACGTTTGATCTGATAAACAGGAATTTATCATAAGTTACCAATATAAAAACAAATCAAAGACACAATAGTCTCAGCAGTAGACCAGTTTAAAAAAAAAAAAAAAGAAACAAACAAATAGATTAAAAAAAAAATAATATATAGATTTAGAAAACAAAAAAAGTTAAAATAATAATTATAAGTTAAAACACATATAAGCAGGTTAAAAAGCTGAAAAAAATGTATACAAAAATAAATAAATAAAATATGTACATATAAAACTCGTATCTCTATTTATTATTTTTCCCCTTTTAGATAATTATCAATTCTTTCAAAGTTCATGATTATGCATTTGGGAAGTGCATGCTCTTTACCGATGTTCTACACACAATCCAAGACAAAAATCATTACACGATTTCATCGAAGTAAATTTATTTCGTGGCGCCAGGGAACACTTCATTACACTTCCCTTACTAAGTATTCCATATATAGGTAAGCGAAAGTAAAAAAAAAAGTGTATATTGATCGCAATACTTCTAGAGACTGATGGATTAATTTTTGTAATATTGTAATAGCACTAACAATAATTTTTGCCTTTCATCTCTTTTTTACCCTTTAGTCAACTAAAATATTAAAAACATAACCCCTCCAATAGACTGCTAAAATATTGAACTGTAACTGCTCGAAGTAAGCAGAGGCAAAACCCCTTTAGCTCGCTAAGCCAGCTGATGATAAGTTCCAGCTTCACAAGCACTTACCTATCTAGAGCTAATTTAAACTTTGCTAGTACGATAATTTATAGCTCCTTCGATCTAAAGGTGGCCCATCATGCCAGCTTCACATTTTAAATTATATTATAATAACTTCTGGAAGTTTTATTTATATAATATAAATATATAATAAGTTTAAACAGATAATAGTGAATACAGATCTATATAACTAATAAATAAATTTTGGATGGTGGATATTGTAAGGAATATTAAATTTTTAACAATTGCGTTGAGGTAATAAAAATAAAATTGAAAAACAAATGCTCCTTTTAAAGTCATTCGACCTAGACACGATACGAAAATATTCCTATAATTTTCTAATTCAAATAAACAAATATATAAAATTTTAAAAATTTATCTTCAACAAATTGAGACTTTAAAAAAAAGAATAATATGATTTGAATAGGATTTAAAAATAGCCAACAGCAATTAATATCAAGGTGGCAGTGTATTCACAACCATTTAAATACTTTTGTATTCATTAATTTTATGGACGAATAATCTCTTATTCTGAAAAATTAAATTCTTAACCAAACGAATATTCGTATAATCGTAAAGACATTTTTTTGTCTTTCAGGCCTATTGCGGTACACACATATATATTTTATGATCGGGTATAGAGTAATTTTAATAAACATACAAGAGGACCCTCATATATCAGAAATCAGAAAAGTTAAAATAAATCAATACGCAATCTTAAAATCTATAGCATTTTCGTGTTCCGCGGGTTAAAAAACATATAACAGGACCCTAATATATTAGTAATCAGAAAAGTTAAAATAAATCGATACGCATTTCAAATATTCGAATTGTTCAGTCGTATTTTTATTCGAATAAAAATGTATTCGTCTCTTGTCAATCGAATACTTTTTGCCCAATTCTGGTAGAGTTACACTTTTAAGGTAACATATGTTAAATTTGTTAATTGTCCATTCCATTATCCCCCCCCATACCTATCATTTCTGATATACGGGATGTTTGCTGGCAGCTGGATTTTACTGCTGACAATTTAACAACATTTATTTATTAAACTCTTATAATTCCTTAGGATAATTTATTTATTGTGTGCCTCATTCGTTTCCTCAACTACCTTATTCCCTGCCGCACAGTTCTTGCAGTTAACTTACTACTTTTAACTGTGCAATATTTTACTAAAAGGTCATCGCCACCACAACAGCTACATGCAAGCGGTTTCTCACACTTTGCTATGAGGTGACCGTAACTCTGGCATTTAAGACAGGCAAGCGGATTCAGGTAGTCCTTTGTTTTCAGAATCCACTATCCACCAAAACTTTTACCCTTCTGCAGAATGGCAACCCTCACTACCTCCTGAACCATTTTAAAAGTTGTTCCTTTTCGTGTTTGAGAAAAACATTCTCAGCCATCCTTTTTCCTTTTCTTTATCTCGGAGTTTCCAAAATATTTTCTCATCCAATTTGTCCCATAAGGCCTTTTCTAAGGTTGGGCTTTCAAAATTCCTAGGGACTCCTCTTAACTCCAGCTTCGGTCTTTTTGTCTTTGTCAGCCTAATCTTCATTCAACCCTCCTTAAGGCCTGTAACATTCATCAACCTTTCTGCCTGTACGGTTCCATTTGTTTTAAGAAATACTTTTTCCTTAGCCTTCGTGACTCTCAATATTTCTGCCTTGGTTATCCTAGATCTTGTTCGGATCCCATCCTTGGATTAAGGATTTGAAAGTGATAAATGTAGCAGGCTCCATCCGTTGCCGTGGTGCTCAACGTCGCACTGCTTACCGCCACCGCAAAAGTTGTTTTTTTCTGCTCTCTGATTTCTTATTCCAATCATCTCAAACAAAAGCTTTGGTCTGTTTGATTGGTCAATGTACGACATGTCACAATCTCACAAGAGGAGGTCATAACACAAAAAAGGCAATCCTTCCCCGCCCGACCCACCCCACTAAGACCCTCGGGGAGGGACGATCCTATACCACTTCAAACGGGAACAGGAAATTTTTAAGACAGTTAAATCGAGCTATATTTAAAAAGCGCCTCAAATTGAAAAACAAACTTGGTTGGCTAAAATTGTGATAAATTTTAACAAAGAAGGTTGACTGTGATAAATAATTTTAATTTTTAATCTAATGTGAACAATTGACCAATTAGGGTAATTTGTGGACTGATATAAATGACCTGAGAAGAATAGCCTGTATGAAGTTGTTTTTTAAATGATTTGGTTCAAAAATTGTATTAAGATTGTCCTTGAGGATGACCTAATTGGGCGAAACGTCGGACTTATAAGGGAACAAAAAATGTTTCGAGAAAAAATGGATAAAATTTTATTGATTTAAACAAAAAAAATATATTAGAGTCCACAAACGGAATTCTTATAAAGAATAGATAAATCTCACCATTAATTACGCTTTACCTGTTACGGAGTTTAATATTAACCGATAGAAAAATCACTGAGATTTATGTTTTACAAAAGACATCATTATAAGTTCTATAATATTATATCTTACAAAATATATAATTATAAAATAAGTTCTGTCATATAGCTTTTTGAAACATTGAAGAAATAAAACATTTACCAATATTGAGACTAAAACAATTTAAATGCAAATCCAAATATAATTCTATAATTGATAAAAATATAAAAGGAACATAATCAGTACCGCAGATTTATTACTAAAGGATGCCAACAGATTTTATTATATTTCTCATTGTTTTATTTTTCTATAACTGATCCCTTGGCAATGAAACATATGTGAGTCGGCGAGGGCGTGTACCAAAAGCGAAGCAACAGTTGAAAAGTAACAAATATCGAAAAAAATACATACCATTATTGAAAATAAATAAAACATATATTTTATTAAGGTTAATCTAAAACATAAATACATAGAAAATGAAAAATTAAATACATTTTTCGTCCCGCTGACATCAATAGTGGAGGGGGTGCATAGTAAACGCTCATTGATAAAACGGTCCAGGAAGCTTGAATCCCGGACAAGATTACAATGGCAAAACATCAATAAAGAAAACCAACTTTTTTTTTTGACAGAAATTTCTAAAATAGATTGTATTTACATTTATAAGTCAGAATATGTATACTTTTTTTGACAAAAAAAAAAAGAATGATAATAACTAAAAATCATTACACTAGACTAAAAAAAAAATGAATACATAACCATAAATTTAAAAGAAATACAAATTAAAAGAGATCATAGCAATAAGAGATTTAAAACACGTACCTGTACAGAATTTCTTTACTACATGCACATCATCATAAATACACTGATAAATGTAAGCAATAAAAAAAACGTAAAATTTTCTAACATTTTACTTATCCGCTCGCGGTTTAAAAAAAATAATAGAGAAAATGAAATAAACACAATTAATTTTTGATTAATATAAGTATTAAAGAAATATTTTAATTTTTTTACTGATAAAAAAAAATCTGAAAATATTTTTTTATCCCATAATCTTTAATACTCTTATGTATGAAACCAGTTATCTAATTCTGTAATATGTGCATGCATATTATATTTAGAGATATTTATGTCAAATCCAGTATAAATATAGTTTCGCATTTTATTAGAGATATATAATGGTGCTTTAAATTTGTGAAATATAATTTTAAAATAAATATTTATAGTAATAGAGAAATATATAGAACTAAGATAGTTAATTTACAGTAAAATAAAAAATAAAACAAAAGTTTGCTATTCAATGGATAGATTCTACTTGAGAACATAACAACACAACAGTTAAATGTCAAAGGTCACATTTATCATTTTATCAATCAGCATTTCTTTAGAACAATTTTATTATTTTGGCCAAAACGTACGTGTTATATGTTAAAGTAAGGCATGACAGTTATTATAAGAGTCCTAGAAACGGTTACAATGTTGTTTCTTCAAAGCAGGATGTTGTCAAATGACGAGATCGATAATGTTATGAGTTGGGTGGGACGGACACCGAGAGATGTACACAAGGGACAGTATATATATCTAGCAGAGGATGATATTGATGACATATCCAAGGATAGAAGGGACAGCAGAAAATGTACTCACAGAGGGTGAAGATATGAGAAGATAGCAGAGAGGAGGGGCGGTACAGAGGATGCGATGTGCACAGTTCGCAGCCTGGCCACCGACTGGGGGCTGGGGACCGGCCAGGTCTGCCAACACCGCCCTCCCGATATACCACAACGCTTTGTCGATTCATAAGGCTGCTGTGTTCAACGGGAGCAAAAATGGCAACTTGTTTGGAGAAAATTTTGAAAAATAAAAAAATATTTTAAGAGGCCATTTCAGCCGGTAAGTACCACCTCACCAAGTAAAATATTTAAAATGTATTTCTTATTTGTGCATGGTCAGTATAATTACCTTTTCTGTTATTCCTCTCTCCGGATCTAGTACCTGGAGATAGAAAGTTATATATGAGAAATCGCCCTCAGTTTGAACTATATTAATACATGTTCTACATTCTACTTGTTTATGTATTATTCCTCTCTCCGGATCTAGTACCTGGAGATAGAAAGTTATATATGAGAAATCGCCCTCAGTTTGAACTATATTAATACATGTTTTCTTCAACGGCATAATAGGAAGTGTATCTATGGAGGGCTGTTTGTAGGGGAGGGAGTCAGAGTGTCAACTTTGCGTCAACATGTTTTGAGACTGCGGCGAACATACGTCAATTCATTAAAACAACTAATGGGAAGAAAAAAAAAAAGATTAATGAAAACACAACCCTTTAGTTATTAACTCCAAGAGAAGCCGTGCGTTCACAATACCGATTCATCTCATTGAAGGTTCGGACTTACTCGTTCGACCGACATAACATTACTCATCCTGACCGAAATTCCTTTTCCATTAAGATTTTCAGGATCCCTCTTGGATGTCTCGGAACCATCTGCGTGATGCGCAAGTCTCCCCAGTCTGATGAAGCTGGTGAAGTGGGTATCCTTATAAGTTTCGCATTTTTTATCCTTTCCCAGATGCCGCCATGTCTAACAAGACCATCATAAATAGTTTTATCGACAATGAGAAGTCTATTTTTTACATTTTTGTACGTCTCCCCCCCTCCCTTCTGATGTGCAAGTTAAATAGTAATCTTGATCCTGCTAGTAAGGAACCTGATTCCTAAGTTCTTACTGTCGCTATTTTCCTGATATCCCGGGAGATGTCGCTTCTAGGGTTTACTCTTAACCTTAGATACATTAAGCTGTTTCGCGTCTCGAATATGTAGGATGTAATCTCTAAAAGGAACAGATTCCAGTACTTACTCCTGGCATCATTAATGAACTATCTAAATTTAAAAAGTGAAATTCCGATGAAAATTGACATCTTCAATTACATAAAGTGAAAACAGGACAGTATTTAATGTTATATACACTACGTAATAAATTACAAATTAATAGGTTGAGTCATTAGTATTTTCCGTTTTTTTAGCAGACATTTATTTTGCTCTCATTAAATAACAAAATTATATTAATTTATTATGTATTCACCATCATTATATATAAATTTCCCCATCTTCCTGGTAGTTTATCAGTTCCTTCCAAGTAAAATATGGTTGGTTTGGACTGGAAGAAGTTTATGATAGTCTGCCTGACTAGCTCTTCCGAATTAAAGGCTTTTTCCATTCAAAACGTTTTGCAAGGAACAGAACTTTCTCTCGCACTCTTTGGAACTGTTGAACGCATCTATCCGCTATTTAAAATAATCGATAAATTTGACTTCAATAACTCGTGGTGAATTATTCCTTGACAATTCCACCAAACACACAATAAAATCTTTTTGCCATGAGAGTTTCCTTTCGGATCGGGTAGGGGTGGTTGATTATTATCAAGCCACTGTCTTTTGCGGACGATATTGTCTCAGATTACCCACTTTTCATTGCATGTTACAATTTTTCCCTTCACAGCAGACTTGTGGCGATGGATATGCGATCTTCTTTATTCCGTTCACTGAAATTGTAAGGTATCCATACTCCTACCTTGCTGCTATACTTCTTGTTAATTGACGTGTATTTTGTTCCAAAGTTGATTTTAAAAGGTTTTCGTCAAAGTCGGAAGGACGTCACGCCCTCGTCTTCCCAGCTCGTATCACCAGAACGGAATTTTATAAACCAATTTCTAACTGCTCAATCAGTTATTAATCCTTCAACATACACACTACATATCTTTTCAGGTGTCACCTAAGCACTATTGTCTTCTTTAAATTCAAATATGTGCTTTTTGGCCCTCCACTTCAAAGGTTAAAACAGTGTACCGTAACGTATATCAAAGTTGACAAAAGACTAACTGAAGCCTCGCTTATGTAGTGAAAACAAAAATTTGTTGCCATGGTAAATCATAGCGGGTAGATACGAACAATAAATTTTACTTAGCTGCATTGAAAGTTACTTATGACACGACCTAATATATTAAACATAATTCGTCGAGTAATCGGTTGAAGTAATTCGAGGTAATCTATTTATATGTGAATAACTGTTAAACCATATAACACATTGAGTCTAGATAAATAATTATTTAAGCATAGAAATATGTGATATACAGACACACCTGGTATTTAATATGCTAACGAACAAACATTAAAAATAGTTGCTGAAGCCAATTTTGTATCTACGGAACACATCAAAAGGATCAAGAGGCATAAAAGCAATTTATGAAATTCATATACGAATAAGTAATACATAAAGAAAATGACAAGCCAGACAGTGTCGTTTTCGGAAAATTCACCGAACGATTTCAACCAGAGTTCAAAAAAACTTATTGGAGAGCGCAACTAGGCAACAAACTCCTAGAACCCGGGATCTAATATGGCTGTGATAGTTAATTTTCTGTTACACTGTAGCCATGCGTCAATCCTGTGAGTTCTAACGCACTCTTGGGGTCCACCAAACCTCATAAAGTGGGTACCCTTAATAGTTGTAATATAGATGTATTATATACCGTTGAAGTGTCAAAGATTTTAGTAAACATAATATTTACACGCATAAAGTTGTATGAGGTAATAGTATAAGAGCCAGGGTGAAAAAAAGTCAGTTATATCCCCCCAATTTTTTATTGCTTTAGTGAAAACTGTATAATAATTTTCGAAATTGATGAGTCTGCCAAGTATAGGTTGGGGGAATACAAAATAGCGGCTGTTTTAAAACTTTAAATAAAATCAATTTATCATTCAGGGCTCTATATCATTAAAACTGTTGACAACAAAAAAAACCTTAGAGAGCATAATTTAAAATAGAGTAAATTTGCTGAAATGTGAGCTATAATAGAGATATTTACGTTCAATAGTTCCCGAGATATATATCTTTAAAAAGCAACGTTTCATAAACAATTGTACTGAAAAATCAGTAGTTAGTGAATTTATATTAAGAAGTCTATATCTCAGGAACCATAAGAAGTATAGATGTCTGCCAGCACTCAAATCAAAGCTAGTTAAATGTACTATAAAATAGTTCATGACGTTTATCTTCGTAGACTTTTCCGCATTATTTAGTCCGAACTACTATAAATCAATTTATTTGAGCAAATGTCATAAGAACTACTACTCCTACTAATAAACGTCATAAACTACTTTGTACTAATAGAACATTAAATTAGCTTTAATATGAGTGCTAATAGACATCTGTATGTTGAATGTTTTTGAAGTATAGATTTTTCAAAATTAATTCATCAACTACTGATTTTTCATGAATTATTGCTTTTTATAAAGCTTTATCACGGAAAATATTGAACTTAAATAGCACTATTAGGACTCATATCTTAGCAAATATATTCTACTTTAGATTATGTTCGCTTAGGTTTTCTAGTGTTTTTGGTAGTTTTAAAGATATAGAGCTCCGAATGATAAATTGAATTTTTTTTTTTGACGTTTTGAAACAGCCGCTATTTTGTATTCTCCCTAACCATACTTCTAGTTAATCTATTCCCAATTTATTATTCCTTGACCTTAAGGACCTAAAAGGCTGTTGAAAAAACATTCTTGAAAATAATTGGAAAAGTTTGTCGGGGGGTGCGGTCAGCAAAGAAGAACATAAATAAACAAAATCATATTTATTTATTTTATGCCGACGTTTCGACCTGAGTTTCAGGTCTTCATCAGGGCTGTAGAACAAAAGAGATAACAACAACATTTAGAGCAACATACAATTGAAAAGGAATAGTATACAAACAAATTAAGAATTATAAAAAATATTGAATTAAATCATAAATGATAAAAAATTGATAACTGATGATTGAATAGTACAAAATTTTAATTGATTGATAATCGTGGAATTGTATGGTAGTAAATTGAAAAACAGTGACAGATGAAATATAATATCATGTAGGTAAGAAGATATGTATAATATAAGATATGCAAGTAGTGTCTAAAAAACTGAAAAAATAAATAAATAAATTGAATCAACAAATTGAACACTATGACAGACAATGAAAAATAGTGAGTGGATTATATCTGAATTACAGTGTGAGTATTAACTTATATACCTATACTAAAATTATAAATATATATGTGCATATACTCCTAAGTTAGTATTCAAATCCTTTGCAGTTTATATTTATCCATCTTCATTACCAATACAAATATGAGATGGTTAATTCTTTTAAGAAAACAAAATTAAAGGTGATTTTTCAATCCTGTCAGACAACTTTAGAGAGTAAAAGCCTATCTGATATTAATATAAACTAATTGTACATTTCAGTACATTTGTTTATGAAACGTTGCTTTTTAAAGACCTATATCTCGGGAACTATTGAACATAAATAACTACATTAGGGCTCATATTTTAGAAAATTTACTCTTCTTTAAATTATGTTCTCTTAGGTTTTTTTGCGTTGTCAGTAGTTTTAAAGATATAGACCTCCGAATGAAAAATTAATCTTTTTTAATTTTGACGTGACAACGTCTTATAAATCATTTTGCGGGATGCCATGTTAGAAAAAGTGTCCCGTAACGGAAATTGACTTCGTTTAACATATGGATATTATATCATATGTATAAAAATTAATTAATGTATAACCAAGCAAAAATAAATATCTGAATTCAATATGTGAACTGGTTTATTATTTCAAATATATAACATTGGATTGATTTTAATTTATATTTATGTAATATTAGCATAGAGTATACGTTGTCACGGAAATATGTCGCCTACACGGGCACGGTTTTTTTTTTCGCATTAATTTTAATTAAGTGCTAATATACAACTGTACGTTGAATGGGTTTTGAAATGTAGGTTTCTTAAAATAAATTCACCAATGAATCTACTGATTTTTCAGTACATTTTTTATGAAATGTTGCTCTTGAATGTTAATAGCTCAGTTAGGGTTCATAATTTAGAAAGTTTACTCTTCTTTAAATAATGTTATCTTTGGTTTTTTAGTGTTGTTAGTAGTTTTAAAGATATAGAGCGCCGAATGAAAAATTAATCTTTCTTAAAATTTCGAAACAGCCATCATTTTTTATTACCCCAACCTATACCTGGCAGACTCATCAATTTTGACTAGTAATTATACAAAGTTTTCATACATGTAATAAAAAATTGGGATGAAATAACTAACTTTTTCTTTTCTTGGGGTCTTGTATTATTAGAAGCCCAAGGTTTTGCAAGGTTTGAAGGTTTTGCACTGGGGATAAAGCGATCTTGGCGGAAAATAATATTTTGGACTCTCTGTGCGTCATACATCATCACCTGCAAGGGAATTCTCTTTGAGATTATTCTTTCATTTATATGTTTTTTAAAATGTATGTATTAGTTTTTTTAACTTATTAATTTGTTTTTTTATTAACTGTTCTACTGCCGTGGCATTTTTTTTTTTAATTTATTCTTATATCGCAATTTATTGATAATTTCTTTTAATTTGTGTAACGGGTGAAACGTGTGTTGCGTGGATGAGAGGGTGAAATAGAGAGAATAGAGTATTGAATGAATAAGCAAATTGTAATATGGCTTTCAACGAAAAGAAGAAGGAGAAATAAGAAAAAACGAAAAATACACACCTACACGGTGTGCCTACACGGGCACGTTTTTTTTTTCGAAACAGCTGCCATTTTGTATTCCCTCAACCTATACTTGGCAGACTCATCTATTTTGACTAGTTTTCATACTAATTATACATAGTGTTCATTACAGTAATCAAAAATTGGGGTGAAATAACTGCCTTTTTTTCTCCTGCTGGCTCTAGTATATACTAATACTATATGGAGAGGAGAGAGGCGATGGAACTCCAACAATTCCCTGCACATGCTTCTACCATAGTTGTGCATGAAAGTTTGAGTACTTGTTAATTATAGCATCGCCACTTCGTATAAATTAAATTATTTAAAATAAAATAATAAAAATACACTAATGTAACTGAACAAAACTAATTTTTTTTTCCAGTAATGCCTTAAAATTACGATAATTTCGTAGAATACTGCCATGTTTCTTCTTTGCAACAAATAACTACACTGCAGCTTTTTTAAAAATAGAATTGAACAAGCTTAGAGAATACTCTAAAGGGATTATGAAGTATTGGTAATTATTAAATAGGATTAAAATATTTACAGTCCTCTGAAATCTTGAATTTGATAAAACGATAATTTTTTTTTTTTATACATTACATTAAATGTAGATAAAAGATAAATTTAAATATATTTGTTATTATTTACGTTTTCATTAAATGTATAGTATTTATTAGTAATTTTTGTTTATTTATACATTTCTACATTCATGCATGTTATTTAGAACTATGTTTTAAATTTACTTTATTCCTTTTTGTTATAAACTTTCATACATTTTAAATAATTTTAAGCCATACATTAGTTTACTTTAATTTCATGTTATCTATTTTCTTATTGAAGCCCTGATGAGACCATGCAAATAAGGGCGAATCGTAGGCTCAAAATAAATAGTTTAATTACTATTTGAATTCATTTGACCGAATCCGGACCATCTTGCTTTTATATATTAATCAATAATAAATAAATCAATGAAATAATTATTTCTTCAATGACTATTTTATCCAATCTTTTTTATGGATTTATAATTTTGGCGACTTAAGTTTTCTAGATTAATTTTAGAGAGTCAAGAGTAAATGTCATGACAGCAACTGTCATATAGTTTTTATCATGAGGGTTACTGCGAGAGTTACATCCTTTGCTGTGCAAGAGGGTTGACGTGACAGTAGTTTCGCTGCAACTAGATTTACTATCAACTATCACGCTAGACCTAGGACAAAAAAACTAGCATGACAGTAGATATTACAATGTCGGCAACTACCATACAATTTACACCATTGCAGAGGTTACGGCATTTGCTGCAATAGTTGTAGATTATATCCGCGAAATGTAATTTCTCTCCTGTATTTATAAATTTTTCAGGAGTAATTATGTACTTCTACAACCCATGGAGGGTCAGGGGTGTGTACTTTGTAAGGAAGTCGGAATAATCACAGAATTATTTTGAAAAATAACCATTTTAATTTATTCAATAAATACATTTCAAGAGCAATGACCAGGTCAAACAGAAAATATCGTAAAATGTTTAGAATCTGACTAGCAGTAATAAATAACAATTATGAAAGAATTTGATTATTAGCTCAAGGAAAAAATACATGTTTTCGTGTTTCCATATGTTGCTACAAGAACAGTTTTTTAAATCTTCTTTTATGCAATACA
>NW_027109243.1:1333348-1334985 GCF_000696795.3 Halyomorpha halys | reverse complement strand
TATATATATATATAGTAAAGACAAGTATTGCAAACGTGAATAATAAAGAAAATGCAGTTCTGAAGCATTTACATAATTTCTAGTTTTACACGCACTTTCCAGGCAAACAACGTATCACAAGATAGACTGATGATGAACGTGAATCACACACTGATTATTAGCTTTAACAAATACACACATCAAATAAAATAACAATACAAACAGTAGAACTAATATTGTGAAATTTTGCCTACATATGGAAAAATACCGTTGACTATTTTGTCCAATAATGGAATGAAATAGAATCTACAGAGGACTAGAAAACAAGAAAAGCGGGGATGTTTACAGAACAGGGCCAGCAATAGGATTAACAACCGTGTTTGCATACCGTCGGACTACAATGTAAGCAAAATAAATCGAACAAGAGGATATGAATGAAATTATGTTTATTTCTACGCCTATGATCATTGGGATGGACTAAAATACTATTTCAATAATTACTTATATTTATGTATAAAATAATGAGATATAGTAGTAATAGATAAAGAAGAATATCAAAAAAATGAAACACAGCTACAAGTTCACAAATTTTGAGTAGATAATTAATTCATCGAGGGTTCGAACTGTAAATATAAAACTACAAGTACAGAAATATGCAGGATAAAATGTAAATATGGATTAATAAATAAATAAATTGTGAAATTATTTATACTGTGTCGAATTAAGAATATTACACAAATATGATACAGCGAAAAAAAAACTAATAAGAAAAATATTTATCTATACAATGTAGCTATATCCTTTAAGGTATATCATATCCAAAAATTTAAGAGAATTTGAATTTAATAAACTCAGTAAAAAATTAATTAATGATATTTTCATGATAATGAAGGGTGGTGAAAAAAAGATTGACTTACAACACAATTGTTCTCAACGTGTATATTTTGATACATATTTGTTTTCTTGAGGTAATCAAATATTTTCGGAATGCGAAGGCTGTTATAGTTCAATAAAGTTGCCAAATGATAATATGTATGGTAATCAAATGCCTACAGTCTGTCAGTACGTGTTTACCAGTTAGTGAGTGTGTCCAATTCGTAGTGTAGTCAGTAATATTTCCTATCTTCGGCACCTTGGATCGATATCATCTGTGGAAGTACTGTACATTTAAGATTATAATTAGTAAAATAACACACATCCAGTGCCTTTCTGCTGGATGCCCACTGCTAGTCTGCAAGAAAGATCCCGAACCTGTATTAATTCTCAAAGTAATCATTTTGAACAAAATTTTATATTCATTTTTAGGAAGATAGTCCGGGTGGCAGTCGATAAAGGTATCAAAATAGTAAAAGAAAACTACTTATTGTTAACAAACGTTTTACCACACTTTGCAGGGCTTCGTCAGGGCTGTCAGATTGCAACAGAGGGAACGACTGCTCCATGTTTGTTTATTCATATTGGAAGAAGACAGTCCACCATATGAGGTAGATTGTAGGAAGATATCCGGGTGGCGGTCAATAAAGGTATCCAAATAATAAAAGAAAACTACTTATTGTTAACCAACGTTTCAGTGTTTCATTCTGGCAGCCCTGAAAAGTGGTGCGAACGTTTCAATTATTTAACAATAAATCTTTAAGATCCACTATTCCCACCCTACG
>NW_027109243.1:1330604-1332058 GCF_000696795.3 Halyomorpha halys | reverse complement strand
TATTATATCTTACTTTTTTACATTTTATACCCCTGTTATTTTACACTTATGTTTTTGTTTTCCTTTTGTAGCTGTGTTTGTATCTTTTTTAGCCCTGACGAAGCCCTGCAACGTGGGGCGAAACGTTGGCTCAATAAAATAGTATATTCTACTATTTGAGTTTTTTTGACCGCACCCGGACCATATTTCTTTCATCTTAACAATAAATAGTTTTCTTCTATTATTTCGAAATCTTTATTGACCGCCACCTGGATCCATTTTCCTACAATCTACTTCATACGGTCAACTATCTTCTTCCAATATTTTATATTAATGTTAATGTTTAAATTATAACATTAATAATGTTGTTGAAACAAATTTTAATTTATTTATTATAACCTATATAATTCATTACAGTGAAAATATTTAGACAAGAGTAAACTGAACAAAGAGTAAAGGGGTATACTTTTATAAAGATTTTTTTTAATCCATAACCCAGTAGAAATTCCTAGAAGGAAGGAGTAATCTTAAAAACCCTTTCGGAAGAGATTGTATCAAGTAAAACAATATATTAAAGAAAAGTTAATTATAAGCGAATTTTGGTAAATAAATTTCATACTGAGTAATTTTTTAAGATATTCTAAATAGATGATTCGAAGTTCTAGAAATATCGACATACTTGAGGTTCAATTCTTTTCCTATAAACGACATACGAAGTAAGATAATAGAAAATAGAAGTCCTGAACATTTATATATTATCTTAGATACCGTATATCTCATATTTTCTTATCATGAATATGGGTTGAAGCCAAGACTATCTAAAGGAGAGCAGCCCACAAGCAGCGCTCAAGTAATATCGAGTTGAAGCGAACTAAGTCCAGATCCAGGCCCTAAGGAAAGGGCAGAGGTCACAAATAACCTCTGCCCTCATAGATTTTTACTGTAGTTGTTATTTTATTTTAGTCTCCTTTGAGTTACTTAAAATATCTTCAAATGACGTAACAATTTAAAGGTCAAGGGTATGAACCACTGAGGGTAAATATGGTTTAAAGCTGCTAAATTTACTTTATGGTTTAAATTTAGAAAATTATTGAGCTATGGAAAATTGAAGGGCTACCTACCGTGGTATTTTTTAAAAATACTAGCTCACCCGACAATGCTTCGCTATTGGTATATTTAAGGATGTATATAGATTTATGAATACAATTGATAGTTTCATATATAAGAAGATGGTCAGGGTTGCGGTCAAAAGTGAAACAAAAATAGTTTACAACTAATTATTTTCCAACGTTTCGCCCCACTTTGCAGAGCTTCATCAGGGCTAAAAAGATACAAAATGATACTATGATAAGATACGATGATAAGAATAAAAATACAAAGATAAGATAAAATAATAAGAATAAAAACAAGTAACAATGGCAAGAGTAAAAATTTCTTTATAAAAATACGTAAAATATAAAGCTAAAAAAGTACAG